>NC_090245.1:47233162-47411650 GCF_037325665.1 Littorina saxatilis | reverse complement strand
AATTAATTTTCAAATGATGTTCAAGCAACAGTTAGCTTCCTTATAGACAGAGTGTCTAAGTTACAAAATATAGTCATCTCAGTATCCAACTTCATTACCTCTGTTTCTTTGCTTGCTTAGAAGAACTTCTCAGAGTGTTTGCGGCATTCATCAAACAAGATCATACACATTAAAATATTGTCACTTCCTACTCATTGAATAATGTATTCATTGTATCTAATTATTCATGTTAAAGACCAGCACAAAATTGCAATCATTTAAATATGTCACTGACATAAAGTATTCTACCCGATCTGGAAAAAAGGAAGAAAATCATAAGTGCATGATTCAAATCACTGATGATGTCTTGTAATTCGGTAGTGTTTCCAGTTAATCTTTTCTCTTTACATTTCACAATTCTTTTACTAGTTTATTTTGTAAGTAGAACACCAGGCCAAAACATTGTTGGCTCCTTTTGTATGACATCACACATTTTCAAGGATTTGCTTGCTAACTTGCTTGTTTCTTAATTTGTTTAATGATCGCTCCAAATTACATTCCTTCCTTTATCTGGCACTCTTGTTCTCAACTTTGTCCCTCCCTCTTAGCGGTTTAGAGAGAGAGGGAGAGAGTGAGTGTGTGTGTGTGTGTGTGTGTGTGTGTGTGTTAGTGTGTGCGTATGCCTGTGTGTGTGAGAGAGAGAGAGAGAGATAGAGACTGAGAGAAAGAAAGAGAGAGAGTTGATCTATTGTCTTGATTCCCTCATTCAATTTTCTTTTGTTGTATAGTGTAGAACTTAGACAGCTTCGTGACATACCTGTGGTGCGGTTTTATGGTCGTTTAACTCTCCATCGGTGAACCATGCAATTATTTCTCTTCAACGATTACTCGGTCTCTACTGACAACTCTAAACTCCACAAAACACGACTTTTTTCAGTTCAGAAATGTCAGTTTCGCTCCCATAAATTGAAACACAAACTTAAATACATCCATACATCATTGTCTGTTACAAAGTTCTAGCTTTGCTTTAAAATGCACAATCAGTAAGAGGGACACGGACTTTTTCCCAGTACATACCGACTGAGCCATCACTCAAATCTTCGACGACACTGACTCAGCCTATATGCTGCGTACATCTCCCCGGTCGGGCAGTTTTAGCTCTCGTAATGTGCGGAAGAACTGAGAGAAACATTTGCGTTCTGCCTATGTTTGTCTTGTTTGCTCGCCAAAATAATATTGCATCGATCAACCACTCAAGTTCGCACTGTTACCATGCTCCCAATCCCATGCTGGTTTGTTTACCACTTTCGAAGGTGAAGAGTTCACCGCGCCTGCGCAGTGACGGGGATTCCCCGTGACGTCACTTGAAGTTATGACCTACTCTTTTTGTTGGTAACTAAGTAGTCTCGACCAAGTTCGCTCTCATGCATTGCAGACTGACTAAATCTGTAGTTACGAACTGCGTAGTTCGAAATACTACGTTTAGTTGCTAACTATAATAGTCTCCATTCATGCATTCCACTACAGTGCTCTGCCTACTGTTTAGGGAAAATGTTCAATTAGGTAATTATACCGTATTTCATGTTAATGCACGCCTTTTGGATAAAACGCAGGTGAGCTAGTTTTCAGTCAGTGTCAAGTAAATGTCCTTTGTTTTATCTCCAGACAGAGCCAGTCCGCACGGAAAAGACAGCGCCGCTGCGTCCTTGGCAAGGACCTTGCCCTCAGGCACAGAATCACCTGGTGAGTTTGCTATTTCACATCCACATGTAATCTTCTTAAAGACAAACGATATCAATTAACACAAAATAAATGAATGAATAAAAACAAGGCGTCTACTTTTGACCCTCTCTTTCGAAGTTAAATATCTGACGTCAAAAGCCAAGCAAAGTACGAAAAGATGTCATAACGCGAATAATCGATTCACGTAAAACAAAATCTGTTACTTCCTCTACCTATCTCTGAGGAAATGACAAAGAGTTTCGAGAATGAAGTTTGTCTCGATTCTTTCCACATACATCAGCAGTAGAAAATTGATCGTAAGCTCACCGCCAGGCTTTGCATGTATCGGTATCGTATATCATTAAGAAATTTAGATGTTACGGTTAATCTTGAACTTTAGTGTGTTAAATTCATAGCTCAGAATTCAGAGGCATTTAAGCCTCCAAATTTACAGAACCTGCACTTGTAAGCATAGAAGCCATTTAAATTCATAGCTCAGAACTCAGAGGCATTTAAGCCTCCAAATTTGCAGAACCTGCACTTGTAAGCATAACAAGTCATTTTAGATCCCTTTGGAGTCACGGAATGAACTTGACTAGAATGCTCGGAATGCATTTCGTTTACATATATGCGTCAAAGAAGGAATTATCCTGAGCGGCGACAGGGAGTTGCCTTAGTGATGTCCCTTGGTTAAAAACGTAGCCATTCTCGCGTGATTTTCGTCGATCAAACAACCTAATTAATTAATTATGCTAAAGTTTGGATATCAATCCGTCAATTAATTTCACGACAACTGTTCTTTGGCTTGATTACAGGCACTTGTATCAAAAGTAAATAAAGAATGCCACTGGATTCTGAGCTATGAATTTAACACACTAAAGTTCAAGATTACCGATGTTACGTCATATTCTGGTTCAGGGCGGGAATGTAGCTCAGTCGGTAGCGCGCTGGATTTGTATCCAGTTGGCCGCTGTCAGCGTGAGTTCGTCCCCACGTTCGGCGAGAGATTTATTTATCAGAGTCAACTTTGTGTGCAGACTCAGTCTCCTCGGTGTCCGAACACCCCCGTGTGTACACGCAAGCACAAGACCAAGTGCGCACGAAAAAGATCATGTAATCCATGTCAGAGTTCGGTGGGTTATAGAAACACGAAAATACCCAGCATGCTTCCTCCGAAAACGGCGTATGGCTGCCTAAATGGCGGGGTAAAAAACGGTCATACACGTAAAATTCCACTCGTGCAAAAAACACGAGTGTTCGTAAGAAATTTCAGCCCACGAACGCAGAAGAAGAAGATATTCTGGTTCGGCCCTATCGAAGTGTGTTCGTTTTTTCCTTTCTAAAAAATTCAAATAAATGGTTATTTGGTGACCTGTGACAGGCGAGTGTTCAGTCCTAGTTTCCTCTCAAACGAGAAAGACAACCCATCTAAATCTAACCAAGTACATGTACACAGTTGTTTACCTTGATGTATTAAAATTTAACCGCAGTCGTGTATTGCCCGTTTGCCTTTCGCCCGAGACCAGGTTTTTCAAAAATATCTCGCCAGCTACAAACATTTTTATAAATGAAGAAGAAGAAAATCTGTTCCCATAAAGTATACCTATAAACAGCAGTTTACGTTTGTAGACTATAGGCACATTGGTATTAATTAGGTCTTCATACTTTCCTGTACCAGATGATACAATGTGGGCCCTTGTCAGGGCCCCTGGACCAGTTTTGCAAAATGAGGTCAAACTCGTGCATTTCATGGCGTAATAATTGTGTCATCCAGGTAGGACTGTGTCGGAGTTTGCCCGCATCGAACAATTGTTGTTAAAGGGGTTAGTTGTCTCAAGTGCTGAAAGCTTTCCTGCCTCCTTGATACAGTGTTCTATCTTGCTCCAGCGTGTGTGTGTGTGAGAGAGAGAGAGAGAGAGAGAGAGAGAGAGAGAGAGAGAGAGAGAGAGAGAGAGAGAGAGAGAGAGATTGTGTGTGTATGTGTGTGTGTGGTTCTTGTGGTGGTGGTGGTGGTGTAGTGTGTGTGTGTGTGTGTGTGTGTATACATCTACATATATGCGTTCACAAGTAGGCCTACATGCAAATAGACGCAGAAAGTCAAATACATTTATTACCAATTCAGTGCCCCATATGGCTTTTTGACCAATCAGGACGGATTCTAGGTGACCCTCTAAATGTTATAACGTTCAGGCAGGGACCATTTTTGTTTATCAAGCTAAATATGAACAAGACAAAGTAAAAATTTTAATCAGCAATATCAGTGTGATTTATTCTAAAGAATGACACTTCAAATGCTGTCAGATAATACTCTCTTTATCTAAAATAAATACCGAAAAGCGAGTTTTGTCGGTGGGTGCTTTACGGAACAGCGAGGCACCGCCCATCCTCTGAGTGTGCAATGCCGACTCGCTCACTTGAAATCTAAATTATCAAAGTTTGGAAAAATCAAGTGACATTGGGTCACTCGCTTTACGTCAAATGTATCTTTACGTCATTTTCCATCCGTCTGGAGTCGGTTCTCAATCTGTCGCTCTCTGAAAAGCGAAGCAACCGAAACGCATGTTCAACATGGTTTGTTGTAGGCTATGTCAAACGCATTTGACCTGTAAATATTCATCACGTAAGGTGTGTTACTCTGATTGGCTGACCCAGGTCACGAGAATTCTTTGACCGACAGGCATAATCAGGTAGTTCCCATTGTGGCTGTTCTGTCTAATTCGCGTGGTCGCTTCGAAATTTCTTTTGGTCGAATTAAACGGTAATAAAACCGTTATTTCTAATATGCTGACTGTTAGCAAATGATAACAGACATGTCTCACAAACGATATCAGCATTCGCCTAAAAGGCTCATGCTTGATATTTTTTTCTCGACATGTCTGTTATCATTTGCTAACAGTCAGTATATAAGAAATAACTTATATTATTATACTGGCTGACTGTTATCAAAACTGACAGATGGAGAACACACACACACACACACACACACACACACACACACACACACACACACACACACACACACACACACTCGACACGCAAAACACACAAACGAGTCAACCCGCATGCATCTTTTTACTGGCCCTGAGCGTGCGTGCATGTGTATTTGTTTAAAGTAAGACAATGCTTTTACAGAGCGACTCTAAATATCTTCTTTTTTTCCCTGCTTAGAACCATCCATAAAACGTGTCCTGCTGGTGACATACGGACGAAGCGGGTCAACGTTCCTGTCCTACATCCTGAAGGAAGCTCCTGACGCGTTCTTCTTTTTCGAACCGCTCAGGGCGCCGCTCGTGAGTGTCACGCGGGGCATGGACGTCATCATGAGCTATGACGCCATCGGGTAATGACTCACTTTTGGATTTTTGCGTGGCAGATGGATTTGGTGAAAATAAGCTGTCATATATTATACATAATTGGATAATGAAGGAATTGATTGTGTGTGTGTGTGTGTGTGTGTGTGTGTGTGTGTGTGTGTGTGTGTGTGTGTGTGTGTGTTATGTGTGTGTGTGTGTTTTTGTGTGTGTGTGTGTGTGGATTATGGAACGCCAGCTGGGTCGTTTCTAGAATGAACTCCACATTTTACAAACTGGTGTTCCACGCAGGACAGGACGAGTTATTGCATGATGTTGTACTTTTCCAATTTAGTGTGGTGAGATAGGACTGATTATAGGGTATTTACGTCCCTGTGGAATTTGATATTGCAGAATAGTTTAAGATGAAAGCTGAATATCAAGATCCATGACGCCATTGGGTAGTGAATACTTTCGGAATGTGGCATGTGATGTAATGACCATCCTGAACTCAGGTCACAATGAGTTACTTCCCTTCGGGTCTCATTTATCCCTGACAGGATGCCTTTGTTTTCCTTCTCTGGAGAGGAAATCGATTTTTTTTTATTTTTTATTTTTTTTACATATTTAGAGCTTTTCGTAATGTGTTATTGATATAAGCAGATTCGCGATCGTCGATAATGATTTTTCATGGTGTTGTGTAATTTTTAAATTACAAAGGAATTGATATGTAAGACAGTTTCAAGCGAGCTATCTTTCGCGGGTGTATTTACTGTGCAAACAACTCTAAATATGGCAAAAGTGTCACGTGATAATCAACTTTGGCTACAAAGCAGACGACACTTTTTCCGTAACTAGTTGGGAGTGATGCAACAATATCACGGTCTCCTTCCCACAGCAGTCTCAAAATTTCGACTTGTTTTGACCTTAGAACGATGTCTTTAAATCATAACTGTGAAGAACAGAACAGAGATCACTGTCCAAGTCGGCCATTCTACAATCACGTTCGTCTTTCGTCTGTTATCAGAAACATTAGCGAAAAAATATGGGAGATAACTCTGTTTTCTTGTTTTGATAGATTTCCCTTTAATGCGCGTAGTAATTATTCATCCTGTCAGAGAGACCACTGAGCGATAGCGTGGACCGATGTTTATCAGAATGATGTAATGACATGTTTGGAATTTGGTGCAGGAGGAGAAAAACGGTAGACATTCTTTTATAGCGTCTTGGTGTGCTTCAAAGACTGACTTCATGATCGCATCCCATCCCCACGCCCGATATTTCTGTTTTAGCGGAAGCTACCTTCCACCACAAGAACTTCCAGTCTCCAATCTGACGTCATACGAACGTCATGCGCTGGGCGTCATGAGTGACCTATTCAACTGTGACATCAGCAAGTACCCCGTCACCAACTATCGCAGCAGTCATTTTTTGTAAGTTTTGCCATGACCACATAGCTACTTACCTCCCTGACCCTGAACGCCCTGCTTACAACTTTATGGGGGGCATGGTAACTCAGTTGGTAGAGCACTGGACTTGTGCTCCTAGGGATAAAGGTTCGAATCCAGGACGGGACGGACAAAAATCAACTTTATTTGTAGACTCATAATCAGAGACGGCATCAATGTGCCACCGCCTTGCCACCACAGTGGCACGTAAACGACCTATGTCCTTCTGCCATGAGTGCAATTCGCTGATTACACCTAAACACGCGCACACCTGGGTAGCGGGACTTTTGTTGCTGCTAGCTTTCCACTGGAAGGAAGCAACTAAAACATTTCAGCAATGGGATACAAAACAAGTCGCGTAAGGCGAAAATACAACATTTAGTCAAGCTGTCGAACTCACAGAATGAAACTGAACGCAATGCAATTTTTCAGCAAGACCGTATACTCGTAGCATCGTCAGTCCACTGCTCGTGACAAAGGCAGTGAAATTGACAAGAAGAGCGGGGTAGTAGTTGCGCTGAGAAGGATAGCACGCTTTTCTGTACCTCTCTTCGTTTTAACTTTCTGAGCGTGTTTTCAATGCAAACATATCATATCTATATGTTTTTGGAATCAGGAACCGACAAGGAATAAGATGAAAGTGTTTTTAAATTGATTTCGAAAATTTAATTTTGATCATAATTTTTATATTTTTAATTTTCAGAGCTTGTTTTTAATCCAAATATAACATATTTATATGTTTTTGGAATCAGAAATTGACGGGCGCAGTGGCGTGGTGGTAAGACGTCGGCCTCCGATCTCCAAGGTCAACTTATGTGCAGACCTGCTAGTGACTTAACCCCCTTCGTGTGTACACGCAAGCTCAAGACCAAGTGCGCACGGAAAAGATCCTGTAATCCATGCCAGAGTTCGGTGGGTTAAAGAAACACGAAAATACCCAGCATGCCTACTCAACGAAAGCGGAGTGAAGCTGACTATGCTCTCAGAGTATAGTGTGGGGAACCCAAATGGGCAAACGAGCTCACACGTAACCAGACAATATTCTGGAACGCTGAAGAAGAAGAAGAAGAAGAATCAGAAATTGAGGGAGAATAAGATGAACGTAAATTTGGATTGTTTTATAAAAAGGTTTTTTTTTTTTACAATTTTCAGATTTGTAATGACCAAAGTCATTAATTAATTTTTAAGCCACCAAGCTGAAATGCAATACCGAAGTCCGGGCTTCGTCGGAGATTACTTGACCAAAATTTCAACCAATTTGGTTGAAAAATGAGAGCGTGACAGTGCCGCCTCAACTTCCACTAAAATCCGGATATGACGTCATCAAAGATGTTTATCAAGAAAATGAAAAAAACGTCTGGGGATATCATACCCAGGAACTCTCATATGAAGTTTCATGAAGATCAGTCCAGTCTGAATCGCTCTACACACACACACACACACACACAGACAGACAGACACACATACACCACGACCCTCGTCTCGATTTCCCCAGGGCTCTATGTTAAAACATTTAGTCAAAACTTGACTAAATGTAACAAGTCGCATCGTCAGTCCACCGCTCGTGACAAAGGCAGTGAAATTGACAAGAAGAGCGGGGTAGTAGTTGCGCTGAGAAGGATAGCACGCTTTTCTTTATCTCTATTCTTTTTAACTTTCTGAGTGTGTTTTTAATCCAAACATATCACATCTATATGTTTTTGGAATCAGGAACCCACAAGGAATAAGATGAAATTGTTTTTAAATCGATTTCGGAAATTTTATTTTAATAATAATTTTTATATTTTTAATTTTCAGAGCTTGTTTTTTATCCGAATATAACATATTTATATGTTTTTGGAATCAGAAAATGATGAAAAATAAGATAAACGTAAATTTGGATCGTTTTTAAATTTTTTTTTTTTTTTTTACAATTTTTAGATTTTTAATGACCAAAGTCATTAATTAATTTTTAAGCCACCAAGCTGAAATGCAATACCGAAGTCCGGCCTTTGTCGAAGATTGCTGGGCCAAAATTTCAATCAATTTGATTAAAAAATGAGGGTGTGACAGTGCCGCCTCAACTTTTAGAAAAAGCGGGATATGACGTCATCAAAGGTATTTATCGAAAAAAAGAAAAAAAGTCCGGGGATATCATTCCCAGGAACTCTCATGTCAAATTTCATAAAGATCGGTCCAGTAGTTTGGTCTGAATCGCTCTACACACACACACACACACATACACCACAACCCTCGTCTCGATTCCCCCCTCTACGTTAAAACATTTAGTCAAAACTTGAGTAAATGTAAAAAGAAGAAATTTTATGAGACGTTGATTACTGAGGTAATCACTGTAACTTGCATCTGCCTTTCGAAGTACATGTATGTTACCTCCCTTGTTCACTGTGTGTTATTTACCTCTCTTGTTCACTGTGTGTTACTTACCTCCCTTGTTGTGTGTGCTGACTTCATGGGGACGTGGCGAAGGTTGCCAACTGTCTGTGGGGCTTGTCAACGCCTCCTACCTCCACCTGTTACCTCCCTTGTTCACTGTGTGTTACTTATCTCCCTTGTTCACTGTGTGTGCAGACTTCATGGGGACGTGGCGAAGGTTGCCAACTGTCTGTGGGGCTTGTCAACGCCTCCTACCTCCACCTGTTACCTCCCTTGTTCACTGTGTGTTACTTATCTCCCTTGTTCACTGTGTGTTACTTACCTCCCTTGTTCACTGTGTGTTACATACCTCCCTTGTTGTGTGTGCAGACTTCACGGGGACGTGGCGAAGGTTGCCAACTGTCTGTGGGGCATGGTCAACGCCTCCTACCTCCACCTGTCCAACTACCTGCAGTGTCTCCTCCACTTCTTCTACTCCTGCCAGCGAGCCCCCCTCCGCATCTTCAAAGTCATCCGTCTGCCCATCCGATCTCTCTTCCCTCTCATGAGACAGTTCCCCGACCTGAAGGTGGTGTACCTCGTGCGAGACCCTCGCGCTATCCTCGTGTCGCAGAAAAAACTCTTTGGCCACGCCCCCTTGGTCGGAGACTTCTGCAGCATGGTAGTGGACGATGTCCATCACATGCGGCTACTGCAGGACACGTTTCCTGACCGTGCGGTGGCGGTGCGTTACGAAGACATCTCCAGTGACCCCATGGAGTGGACCAGGCGTCTCTACAACGCGTTAGGATTGGAGATGACGTCACATGTTGTACAAAGCATCAAGGAAATGACGTCAGCGCCACAAAAGGCGGAAAGCGCCTACACTTCCTTTCGCTCGGATTCGAAGAAAGCGGCGGGAAAATGGCGGACGAAGATTCCGTACGGTGATGTTATTGCGAGTGAGCAAGTGTGTGGAAATGCTTACAAGTTGCTTGGGTACAGGAACGCTTCCAAGGAGTCTGTGCTGAGGAACTTGACTATTTCTCTCGTGGAATCTCGCGGGGAGCTGCCTTTTCTATGATAGAGAGTAACGCTTTTTAGAACATTTTTGGGCTGCAATTTATGTTCGTTATTATGGTCAAACAGGTCAGTTTTAATTTGCATACTAGGTAAAAAGGGGTACATGTATAACGTTTTGGGAAAACTGGGAAAACCATGCTGTAACTTTCTAAGCAAGCACTTTGGAGAGCGGTCCTTACTTAAGCCCGAAGTCGACTTCGCGAAGACTTGGGAAAGTTTTATTAAATTTTGTTTTACCGAAAACTCAGCGCTAGAGCTCCGTGCGACCAGCTTCGCGAAGTATAATTTGCGTACTCGACTTCGCCCATTTAAGGACAGGCTTTAACCATGATGTAATTAATTATCTGAGCATGCGCACTTGTCAAAAGTCGGCAAAATTTACTTAACATTTTATTTATTAGCTGCTCAGGAATCTTCAATGACCAACTGTGGTGTAGATATAACAAGTCGCGTAAGGCGAAATTACTACATTTAGTCAAGCTGTGGAACTCACAGAATGAAACTGAACGCAATGCAACGCAGCAAGACCGTATACTCGTAGCATCGTCAGTCCACCGCTCATGGCAAAGGCAGTGAAATTGACAAGAAGAGCGGGGTGAGTAGTTGCGCTGAGAAGGATAGCACGCTTTTCTGTACCTCTCTTCGTTTTAACTTTCTGAGCGTGTTTTCAATCCAAACATATCATATCTATATGTTTTTGGAATCAGGAACCGACAAGGAATAAGATGAAAGTGTTTTTAAATTGATTTCGAAAATTTAATTTTGATCATAATTTTTATATTTTTAATTTTCAGAGCTTGCTTTTAATCCAAATATAACATATTTATATGTTTTTGGAATCAGAAGATGATGAAGAATAAGATGAACGTAAATTAGGATCGTTTTATAAAAAAAATATTTTTTTTACAATTTTCAGATTTTTAATGACCAAAGTCATTAATTAATTTTTAAGCCACCAAGCTGAAATGCAATACCGAAGTCCGGGCTTCGTCGGAGATTACTTGACCAAAATTTCAACCAATTTGGTTGAAAAATGAGAGCGTGACAGTGCCGTCTCAACTTTCACGAAAAGCCGGATATGACGTCATCAAAGACATTTATCAACAAAATGAAAAAAATGTCTGAGGATATCATACCCAGGAATACTCTCATGTCAAATTTCATAAAGATCGGTCCAGTAGTTCAGTCTGAATCGCTCTACACAGACAGACAGACAGACAGACACACATACACCACGACCCTCGTCTGGATTCCCCCTCTATGTTAAAACATTTAGTCAAAACTTGACTAAATGTAAAAATGGACCCCAAACAAAAGAAGACTATTCAACGGTTCGAACCGAATTTTCCAGTACCACCACATGAGAATGTTCCCACACCATCTGTATTCGTTGTCATGGTCTTGGAGAAAATGATATTTCGTGCATTATGCTCGTTTGCAACTGAAATACACTCAAAAGAGAAACCTTGAACGCTAGTGTTCTGTCGTCTGCATCGAACAAGGTGCACACAGTGGCCTACTTGGGTCGTGAGAACAGGCTGACAGCGACGGGTGACGGTGATTTTGCACAATGAAGAGAATTCCTAATCAGGCACTTAATTTTTACCTTCTCTGTATGTGTTGCAAGATCGTTTCTTTTTACTTGACACCAGGTTCACCGCATACTTTCATCAGATGTGAACGTCACTGAAGAGAGCGACCTTGGAGTTAGTGAAGTCAAATGTTCCAAAACAAACTGCATTTTTTTCTTCTTATAAATACGTCATGTTGGAGTGATGTGCTGTTTCTCCAGATTGTTGTGATTTGAACCCAATGCACAGATTAAGATAGAAGCTTAGAAATATGCAGTGGGACGATCGAACTACTTTCAAGCGCGGCCTGACCGAAAGTTCACATTGTGAACACACTTCCTGGGGCCCTGTATGGGATGTAAGTAGACGCAAAATTCAGTCCAAAAAACAACAACCCATTCCTAACCGCAAAAAAAACAAGTCGCGTAAGGCGAAAATACAATATTTAGTCAAGTAGCTGTCGAACTCACAGAATGAAACGCAATGCCATTTTACTCGTAGCATCGTCAGGCCACCGCTCATGGCAAAGGCAGTGAAATTGACAAGAAGAGCGGGGTAGTAGTTGCGCTAAGAAGGATAGCACGCTTTTCTGTACCTCTCTTTGTTTTAACTTTCTGAGCGTGTTTTTAATCCAAACATATCATATCTATATGTTTTTGGAATCAGGAACCGACAAGGAATAAGATGAAAGTGTTTTTAAATTGATTTGGACAATTTAATTTTGATAATAATTTTTATATATTTAATTTTCAGAGCTTGTTTTTAATCCGAATATAACATATTTATATGTTTTTGGAATCAGCAAATGATGGAGAATAAGATAAACGTAAATTTGGATCGTTTTATAAATTTTTATTTTTTTTTACAATTTTCCGATTTTTAATGACCAAAGTCATTAATTAATTTTTAAGCCACCAAGCTGAAATGCAATACCGAACCCCGGGCTTCGTCGAAGAGTACTTGACCAAAATTTCAACCAATTTGGTTGAAAAATGAGGGCGTGACAGTGCCGCCTCAACTTTCACGAAAAGCCGGATATGACGTCATCAAAGACATTTATCAAAAAAATGAAAAAAACGTTCGGGGATTTCATACCCAGGAACTCTCATGTCAAATTTCATGAAGATCGGTCCAGTAGTTTAGTCTGAATCGCTCTACACACACACACACACACACACACGCACGCACACACATACGCACATACACCACGACCCTCGTTTCGATTCCCCCTCGATGTTAAAATATTTAGTCAAAACTTGACTAAATATAAAAAGAGTGTAGGTTAGTTAAAACGTGTAACTCGCGTTGGGAATCCCTCGCGACATTCTTCGATGAGTGGAGCACTGAGGGGGTCTTAAGTGCCCCACTAAATTAAGAAAGTCTCTCGGGATTCCCAATGTGAGTTAAAAATAGAACATTGTGTAATTTCTATGGGACCGTGTTCACAACTGCTGATATTTAGCCTATTTGATATTTGTGTTGATCCAGGGACATTGTTATTGGCTCTGTGACTGCCGGTGTAACGAGCAAAGAGTTTGCATGCCGCGACCAGCTTTCACATTCGATATGTACCCGAGATATGTTGCATCACGGTCAAATTAAATACATTTGAGGGAGAAAATTAAAGCATTTTAAAAGCGTGTTTTTGTCTTCAAGTGCGTATAGGACGTAGGGACGCGCACTTTGCGGAGCCCTGCCAAGTTATTGCTGAAGTACAGCGCTTTTTGTCGTGATACCCTTCAAAATTAACGCAAAAGCTCCCGTTTTTGACCGCTCATGCGATCGACACCTGCATCATTAGGAATAGCATAGCACACGAAATACGCAAGCTAGCTGAACAAAACAGGTGTAGCTCAGGTGGTAGAGCACTGGACTTGTGATCGAAAGGTCGCTGGTTCGAATCCGGGCCGGGACGGACACGGGTCAACTTTATGTGCAGACCCAGAGACGGTATCCATCGCCCACCCCCGTGTCACCACAATGGCACGTTAAAGATCTTGGTCATTCTACCATAAGTGCAGATGGCTAATACCACCTAAACACGCATACATCAAAAGCCGTGAGGGCGTAAAACTCGAATCGTATAAACCAATTCATGTTCAATATAGGCAATTAAGACCTGACGGACAATAAGCCCCTTAAAATTTACTTTTTTACAAAACATGTTCTGGGTAGATACTTGATTTGACTGTCTTCTCGTATGTAAAAGTAGAATAAGTGTGTCTATTTTGTGATTTTTCGTCGATACTTAGGAAGGGAGGGGGGATATTCAGTATGGAGTTTATACGAGATCAACAAGACCGAATGCGAACGCTGGATGCGGGCGAAAACTAAGTTCGTTACACCGGTCTCTTGCTCATTATTTTACACATCGTCTGTGTGTTTGGCGTGAGGGCACTGTCTCAATACTATTTGATATCAACAGTTCTCTGCGAACTTGTGTGCGTGGTTGATCAGTGTATATATTTACGACTCCGGCCTTGTAACTTATTTTCATTGTTTTCCCCATCCAGAAATTCACTACTTAAATGTTTTTTGTTTGTTCATTCATGTCTCAAATTACACTTTATTTTCGTCACAAACAAGTTTCACAAAACGGTGTTTTGTTTTATTCTTTTTAATTTTCTAAATCATTAAATGTATACAGTTTTGTGTGTTTTAAATTGAAAATATGCTCAAAATGAAGAAATAATCGGTGTTGTGCAAGTTTCAGTGAAATCTCACATCTGACGTGTCGTTTTTGTCTGCAGTCAAACACCGGTAGACTGTACTGCCTTATCTGCTTGATTTCAGCTAATGAGATTGACCTACTTCCTGTCTGCTGCTAGTATCAGAACAATCTCTTGTATGCACAGGGGAACATCCGTAAATCCTAAACTAAAAAAGGAATGTCTCAAAACGGAGGGCGATGCTGGGGATGAGTGTGTGTTGGGGGGGGGGGAGGGGGTGCATTTATTTTTTTTAATCTGAATAGAGTAGTTCTTCTGTATATATCTTTCATCCAGGCCACCACCGCCATCCCCACCCCACCCCCACCTCCCTCCCGCTGAACTCTTTCAAGTTGGTTCGTTGTCTGGAAAGCTTGTTGTATTTGTTTTCAGAACAGCCTGCTTCTTGTGTCTCTATTAGCACGTGCGCCAGCCCTCGTTAAAACGTAGCAAACATGCACTGACACGTGCGTAACAGATATTAAACACACGCACGAACGTACGGACGCACACAAACACACACATGCACGGATTCACGTATTCACACAGACATGCATACACACACACACACACACACACACACACACACACACACACACACACACACACACACACACACACACACACAGTACAGACAGACAGACAGGCACCCCCCCCCCCACACACACACACACACACAAGCATAACCACAAAAAGAGAGAGAGAGAGAGAGAGAGAGAGAGAGAGAGAGAGAGAGAGAGAGAGAGAGAGAGAGAGAGAGAGAGAGAGAGAGAGAGAGAGAGAGAGAGAGGAGGAGGAGGAGGAGACATTTTTTTGTTTGTTGAATGTCGCAATCAGTTTCAAACGAGGAAACAAAACATTATTTTCACGATGTGATATTTTTGTCCAAACATATCAATAACTGCACGTACCTAATAGCAAAATAACTTTCCCGTTGTTCATTCATTTCAGTTCTCTGTGTGTGTGTGTGTGTGTGTGTGTGTGTGTAAATAAATCAGATGTAATATTCACCTGTGGTTATTCGATGTTTCACTGATTCATTTGTGTTTGCTTGCGCGATTGTTTTTGTGTGTGCGCGTGTGCAATTCCCTCTCCGACTGGCATTCCATTTTTAGCTTTTATCAACATAAATCTGGTATCGATCACACGCATGCGCGTACACATACCCCCCCCCCCCCACACACACACACACACACACACACACGCACGCACGCACACATGCACACACACACAATCACAAACACACACACGTACACACACACACACACACACACACATAAACACACACACACACACACACACACACACACACACACACACACACATACACAAACAAATACAGAAACACACACACACGCACACACATTCACATTCACATACAAGGCGTGCATCGCATTGTCGCTTTTCAGGTAAGCATCGTATTGTCTGACAAACTTCCAGATCAAACAGAATGCATAATTATGTAGGATACAACGTCATGTGTACACAGATATTCCCTGCGCCTTCGCTATTCCCTCAAACCCCGACTTACACACCCAGCCCTTCACTCCACACACACTGTCATAACAAGAAATTCCTCCGAGGTAGGAAAAACACCCCCGTTGGTCAAAGGGAAATAACCATTCTCACTGCCACAAACTGAGGTTATTTCCCTTTGACCATTAATATGTCCCTCTATAAGTCCTTGTAGAATCTTAATCCACCAATAACTCCCTAACCGTGTGTTTGACTGGTCCCAATTTTTGTAAGGACCGTCTCAGGAATGTATAGAACTTGTTCACCAAGTTTGGTGACGATCGGTCCGTTCATTCTTGAGATCTATATGCGAACACAAACAAACAAACAAACAAACAAACAAACACATCGACCGAATCACACCCCTATACCGGGGGTGTAAAAAAAGGCACACACTGTCTACAGAACGGCATCATTTTAAATGTTGGCGATAGACAGGCACGGAAAATTAACTCTGAGGCTTAAAGGCACACTCAGCTTCACGTAAACCATCAGTTTCTGGTCCCAGACACTGTCAGGCTTTTACACACAGTACAAACACCCTTTCGTTTAAACACTCACCGCTTGAAAAAATAATTATCCTAGGTGCCCTCCGTAAAGATCGAGCATTTTTCAAAGAATTTATTTTTGCGTGGCCAGCCGGATTGTCTGGTACCACAATCGGACGCCTCGTTTTGGCGCTAGAACTAAGTTTTAAAATCTAAATAATAAATTGACAGCTTGTAACACAAGTATTCTTAAGTCATAAAAGATTTCTTTTTTCATCAAGACAAGATCAGTACAATTCGAAGTTTTGAAAGTTTGAAAAAAGGGAGCCCGGAAGGTCACGCAAGGTCGTGTTTCCCCAAGCAGACGAATTTTGTGCGTATCGCTTGCTTCTTTGAAGCCAACCGCCGCCGATAAGTTCGTGTGACTCGCAGTCGTTCAGTGTTGCATTTTAGATTCAGAGGTACACAATAACGTGCTATTGCAGATACAGCGAGTCGCATTGAAATCACAAACTGACGACGAAATTGTGAAAAAAAGGAAAGTGTGCGACACGGGCCCATGATGCCTAAGGGGTAAAATATAACACGAAATATGGTGTGTGGTTTACGCAAGCTAGTACGTGTCATTTAATGCTGTTAAATGCTATTGCAAGTGTGTTCCATAAGGTTAGAACTGCTTTTTTCGTGAGAAGATTTAAATCGTTCTGTAAACCATTTGAGGCAGACTGGACCTTTAACAACACACGCCAGACCTGAGGTTCGAACCGCACTCGCTACGCACTCGTTTGTAAGTCAAAGCCAGGCGCACTGAGGTAACTTACGTTTAGCTGGGTTTACCTTTGTGTCTCTAACAGTTTTCTGTTTTTAAACCCGAATTAAGTATTTTGAGGTCGTGTTGACCTTCCACATGAAAGATTGTTTTCGAAGTCAATAAATGTTTATAAATACAAAGACGAATTAAAGGGAAAAAAAGCTGTGGCAGTATAGTCTATGTTAAACGTTGCAGAAAGAAAAGAAGCAGCGACGAATGAAAAACGCGGCTGAACGGACAAACAAAAGAAGAATAAGAAACAAAGATGAAAACAAAATGAAAGAACAAGTCGCGTAAGGCGAAATTACTACATTTAGTCAAGCTGTGGAACTCACAGAATGAAACTGAACGCACTGCATTTTTTCACAATGACCGTAGTCCGCCGCTCGTGCAAAACGCAGTGAAACTGACGAGTCTGTTTAGCGCGGTAGTGGTTTCGCTGTGCTGCTTAGCACGCTTTTCTGTACCTCTCTTCGTTTTAACTTTCTGAGCGTGTTTTTAATCAAAACATATCATAACTATATGTTTTTGGAATCAGGAACGGACAAGGAATAAGATGAAATTGTTTTTAAATCGATTTCGGAAATTTGATTTTAATCATAATTTTTATATTTTTAATTTTCAGAGCTTGTTTTTAATCCAAATATAACATGTTTATATGTATTTGGAATCAGAAAATAATGAAGAATAAGATGAACGTACATTTAGATCGTTTTATACAAACAAAAAAATTAATTACAATTTTCAGATTTTTAATGACCAAAGTCATTAATCAATTTTTAAGCCACCAAGCTCAAATGCAATACCAAAGTCCTGCCTTCGTCGAAGTATGCTTTACCAAAATGTCAATCAATTTGATTGAAAAATGAGGGTGTGACAGTGCCGCCTCAACTTTTACAAAAAGCCGGATATGACGTCATCAAAGACATTTATCCAAAAAATGAAAAAAAAGTTCTGGGGATTTCATACCCAGGAACTCTCATGTAAAATTGCATAAAGATCGGTCCAGTAGTTTACTCTGAATCGCTCTACACACACACACACACACACACACACACACACACACACACACACACACACACACACACACACACACACACACACACACACACACACACACATATATATATACACCACGACCCTCGTCTCGATTTCCCCTCTATGTTAAAACATTTAGTCAAAACTTGACTAAATGTAAAAAGGAAACAGTCCACAACATTGTACTTGTTCCCTCCTGATTTGCATACGATCCTTACTATTTCATGTACATGATGTCATGCAGCGTCAGTTCCCTCCACTGTCGCAATGTCCGGGCACGCGACGATGACGTTACCATGGCGACCACATACAGCCTTAATTGATGGCTTTTTAACAGTGATTAATGATAACGGGAAAGCTTTTACGAGCTAAACAGTCTAGTTTACTCGTCCGTGCTGAAAATAGACCCGGATATAATTATAGATTAGACAGCGGTTAAAGCTTGCAGGGATCAACTCATATGTATATGGCATTAAACAGCGGAAGGCAGGTGTTTTTTTTATTGGCCAACACCAACAACAACAACAACAACAACAACAACAACAACAACAACAACAACAACAACAACAACAGGTGTAAAAGCCAATCAGGCTCTTTATCTGATGGTTTTAACCATCGCGGGTTTGGATTCGTGTTTCCGAGCAACGACTAAGCATTCACTCTCCAAAACCCAACCAATGTGGATAATAACCGCGGCGACTCATGGTCAATTTGCAACTTCGGTCAATAAAGAAAAAACAGAAGACGATATGCTCCCCTCGGACCAACAAAAAAGCTGGTCTGTCAACAAGCCACCAAACAGCTTATGATAGTGCCTAACCTTTCTGCTATAGTTTCTTTGGACAACCATAGACAGCAGACAGCCAGTCAGCGCAGATCTGCCCAGACTGTAAAGCAGTATAAGAGCACCCTTCCCCTTGTCCATGTACCACAAATCAACGAGCTGACTTTTTTTTTGTTGTGCAAATGAGGATATTTCGGGGTTGTGTTTAATGTTGCTGAATTAATTTCGCATATTGACACTGGTATCAGTTACTGAATTATCTATACAAAACAAAAAAATACAACAAAAAAAATCCCGCCCTGCACAGGAGGCAGCCACGTTGTTGAGTTTTGATATGTGTTCAATTTGAAGGATGCTCTGATCACATGTAAACACATCTGTTGTAGTACGCTCGATGTCTTACACCAGGAGGACAGTAGCTTTAAACAGACGGTGTTTTTCGTACCGACCACTGCCATTCTTTCTTATGGATCTACGCATGCCGCCATCACCCGTTGGAAAGTGGTCTGAATTTGTGATTTTTCTGTTATATTATTTTGTTTTATTACCAATTCAGTGCCCCATATGGATTTTTGACGAATCAGGACGGATTCTAAGTGACCCTCTAAATGTTATAACGTTCAGGCAGGGACCCTTTTTTGTTTAGGCAAAAAAAAAAAAAGGTGTGGTTAAGGTAACATAGCAACAACAAAAAATAGGGTAGGAAGGTAGACAATCACTTTTTTTTTTAAACTTTTTTTTCTAATGTGTACATATTAAACCTACTTGACAGGGAAATAAGTGTGCGACTCGAGCGCTTTCGCTTTCATTGCGTTTTCTGCACTCGTTTTTTGTTGTTTTTGTTTTGTTTTGACAAATGTAATAAAAAGTTATAGGGTCGGCCCCTAAAAATAGGGTAGGTCGGGTTACCGTAACCACACCTATTTTTTTTTAGGCCTTATCAAGCTAAAAATTAACAAGACAAAGTAAAAATTTAAATCAACAATATCAGCGTGATTTTTTTTCTGAAGAATGACACTTCAAATGCTCTCAGATAATACTCTCTTTATGTAAAAAATACTGAAAAGCCTAAAAGGCTCATGCTTGATATCTTTTTTCTCGACATGTCTTATCATTTGCTTACAGTCAGCATATTAGAAATAACTCATACTATTGAGTGCGTGGTAAGATTTATTTAGTGCTGGTGTGAGAGGACTACGCTGTGATTTGTTCGTGATGTTATCTTTGTGAAAGAGCCAAAAGACGAATGTCTGTATGTACCCCATTCAGATTGTAAAGTTGTATTGAATGGAATTGAACATGTGCATATTCAGCTGAATTCGACCAACCGTCCTAGATCCTCGTCTCCATTTGGTTTAAGCGTGTTTTTATTAATTTTCTTTTATACACGCTTTAAATAGTAACAACATTAAGAACGTTAACAAGCAGACTGCTCATGGACACGTTCTAAAACTGATAATCAATACACATTCTGATAACAAGACGTGGCGAACAAGTGATAACTTAAACCCTTTTCTTTAAAAATGTGAGAAAATGCTTTGCTACATCTATTGCAGTCACTGTTAATATAATACAGCATGACTTCCCTTCTTTGTCTCTGTTAATCTAGGGAGAAAATATCCAGCGATATTTCTCCGTAGGCCTAAAGTTCGGCCATGACCTAGGCAAAATAACTTGCGCAGCCGCAGAAACAAGAAAATGGAAATCTTATGAAGCCGTCATCAACACGAACACAATGATTGCAGAAGCAAACTCTGTACCTACACGACCGAGACACAAGACTGATTATTTCACAGCTGCAAAGGGTAAGCTTACTCACGTCAGGTCTTCACTGACAAGCTAGGAACAGACGGAAAATTCCAAACAAAAGTAAATGACGTCAAAGTCTCTTTCGCTTTGCGTGTAACTTTGTCATGACGTCTTTTTGTGACGACAGTATACGCGACAATGTGTTCGCTTCCGGTGTCATGTTATACTGAAAAGCAACTCAAAAGAAGGAGCTAAGCCTGTGTCTTGAAACAGCTGAAACACTCTTTTGGATTGCCGTTTCAATGTTAACCAAAAAGTTAAAGAAAAAAACAAGGTTCAGTTGCGAACTGACAGCGGATTGAGCATTTATTCCTGTTGATGAAGGTACGATTGAAGCTTTATTCTCTCCGTCAACCAACAAGACTAGATTTTTAGCAGACGAAAAACAAAGTGTGCGTTTTTCCTGTCTTGTGAAGGCGATTATAAGTTATCTGTACGTTGTAATGACATTTCAAAACAAAATTTAGCTTTGATGCGTCACGGGATAATAAGCTTATACGTTTTCATCCATGGAATTGTTTTTTTCGTCTCGGCAGGGTGAATGAATTCATGATGTCTTTTCCGGAACTGGACAAAACTGGCCTTGCCAAGACTGAAACAAAATATAGTTCTACAACTTCTAGGCTTGGGTTGATTGCCCATGGTGAATTTCCAATGATTTGTTTCCACATCCCATGACAAATTCTCTTTACTTTGGTCATGCCATATATACGTTACAGCTCCGTCCATCCATGGTATCGCGTGATATTTTGTCTTGACGGGGTGAAAGAATATAATGACGTCACTCTCGGCAGAGCCTCGAGTGACGTCATCATATTCATTGACCCAGTCTCGACAAAATATCAGGCGATACCATGGATGGACGGAGCTGTAACTTATACATATCAGCCTCGTCTCCATTTGAATCACATCAACGCTAAAAAATTAAAATCATTTAAAATTCCTGTGCCTCGACACTATCAGTACTGTAATCGTCATGAAAGTTCTCACATTCGAGAAAAGATGTCATATCTGAGGTTTACACATTAGTTCTAAAATGATCGGTTACAAACGATTTGAGGCAGTCGCGTATCCTTAGGCAAAACAAATAAAAAAACGCACGCGCTGGACCCGAGTACTCTTCAGACTGGCTCGCTCCCCCAGTATGAACGTTTTTGTCTTGTGCACGTTTAAGACCAAGTGATTGATCTGTGTGAATTACAGGCATTCCCTTTGCTATATAAATACATTGCATGCGAGACGAGGATGTGCGTGGTGACTGGCCTTTCTCTTTTATTTGATCACAGTGAAAATGCACACACACATTCACACACACACACACACTCTCTCCCTCACTCCCTCTCTCTCTCTCTCCCTCTCTCTCTCTCTCTTTCTTACACACACACACGAGTACAGACTCATGCACGCGCGCACACACACACACACACACACACACACACACACACAAAAACACTCACACACACACACACACACACACAAACACACACACACACACACACACACACACACACACACACACAAACAGTAACACTAACACATGTCATGTGCACAAAATGAACACACACACACACACACCGCGCGAGAGAAAAAGACGTCAGACTTTTGACCGTGACGTAATCTTTACTCAAGCGCGCATTTTGCGAAGAAACAAATTGTTTTCACTGTCTGGGGGACGGTAATTTATTACGAAACGTTCTGTAACAATGACCTCTATATCGATCTAATTACTGACGGCCCAAGCTTGTTTCACGTGTGTAGGAAAAATCTGTTGACGAAGTACTAGTCGTGACCTGTGATGCTTGGAACGGATATGCTATGGCGTGGTCACGAGAGACAACCCAATGAGACAACAGCAGGGCGTCTGGGCCGGTATGCAAGAATAGAGGTTAGGGACTTTAATCCGGTATAAACTTTACCCTCAATGCAGTTTATCATGTACTAAAGTCTTTAAAGTGGACTCTAGCATACAGGCCCAGATCTCTCACCTGCGCGAAAAATTGCCCGCACGAGTACAAATCGAGTATCAATATTCAAGAGATTCTTCACACGGAGAGCCCGCACCAACGAGTCAAGTGATATTCACGGTAATTGTCTGCACCTTCTACTGATGCACTCGGTGCAATTGTGACGTGAGTGGGTTTTATAATATAGACGCTGCGGCTTGTGTCGACGGGCGGCAAGCTTTTGATGAAATGAGCGCTGAAGCTTAAAGTGTAACTAAACAAGCAAAAAGAAAAAACATCGTTCAGCAACCTTTACACTTTGATATGAAGAAGGGCCTCATATACTGTCGAACTGCGAAAAAAAAAAATTTTTTTCTCTCACTCGGACACTGTTTGACGGACATGTGAAGTGCGCGCCAGGAACGACAATCTTCTTAGTTTTCCTGATTAATGCCCTTAATTTTTGGTTCTGGTACTTTCAGTTCCGGCTGTTGTCATCAATCTACCAAAATAAAAGATCAAACGGAGTTTTCGATTTTTATTTCATGGTTCAGAAAAATATTGCTTATTTTCTGAAGTCAACCGTTTTAGTGAATCTTTCTTTGATTCTTAAAAGTCATTTCAGATTTTTGAAAAATAGTTAACGGTTAGTAATTACCAATATATCGTAAACAAACATATCAATAGGTTTTGGTAAGAAGACACAAGTGCGATGAATGTGGCACCAGTATTTTTGTGGTAAGTAAGGATGCATTTCTTTGCTGTAAGCACATTTACAATGCACATTTAATCTGTTTAGCAACATAAACGAAAGCATGGTACAGTGCCGCATGTTTGTGGTCTATCTTTTCGCGGCAGATGCGTAACAATTAGGGTCTCAGTTGGAAAAAGCTGCTCGGAACCAGAGCAGATTTGGCTTGGGTTCTTTGAGTGTGAATGATCGACGAGTGGCTTGACATTTTTAACGAATCATTACTGTAGCCTACTTGAAACCATCATCTGTTTCTGAATTTGTCATCAGTTATGATTGAGCAGTCTCATAGGAATCGTCCATAAAATGTTAAACCGAAAAAGGACAGACGATTCTGAATCACACAGGCTGCTGTACAAAATCAGATCTAAAACGATATTTTGAACTGCGACGTCTGCGTAAATGCCCTGTAACAAAATACCTTGTCCTGGTCATGTGTATACACATCAGCTTCTATTGGGAAGATCAGTATTTTATATTAATCACAAATACAAGATTAGAAATAGTTCTGAAGATCGCCTTTGATTTCAGTTTCAGCGGCAAACTAGCAGATCTGTCCAAACCGGCATCGTTTCATGGTTGAAACTTGAATAATCCCAAATAGATCTGAGTGGGGGTAAGTTTTATTGTATTTCAATTTTTTACGGCAGTTTTATTTAAAGATAGTGTAGTGGATGTCTCTGGTGAAGACTACAGTTATATGAATTTTTTGTTGTAATATTAAAATGATTGTTCTTTATTTACACAATTGAATAATTTGTATTTATTTGTTTGCAGATCACGGCATACTGAGTGCTCCAAGAACATACGCCTGCTGGCATTTTGTGTCTTTTCTGAAGACGTCGAGGCAAGCAGAAGTCACGGTCCTGGCCACACACACACACAATGACATGAACAAGAAATGATATTTTTTCATGGGCATATCCAGTATTAAAACTTTATTACCATGCAAACGCAACGATTAGAATTTAGAGAAGGTCATCGGTCACACACACACACACACACTGGGCGGATCCGGAGGGTTCCGGGGTTTCCGGACCACTTAGGAGCCGGCCTTTGTATTCTAAGTGACGATTTTGGAAAGAAGTTGGCTAATTAGTTTGCTCAGGTTGCGCCAGATCGATCAATTGTCCTTGTTGTGATTCAAATTTTTCTTCTTAATATATTTACTTTTTGGGAAGGAGTATTAGGGGATGTTTCTTGGCTCAGATTGATCCATTTTCCTTGTTTTTATCAACATTTGTCGGACCCCCCTCCCCCCCCCCCCCCCCCCCCCCCCCCCCAAGGAGGTTGAACGCTTCGCGTCTTCAACTAAACGAAAATGTGGAAACTCCCCCTTAAAAATGATGTGATCCGCCCCTGCACACACACAAACACACACAAATAGAAAAGTAATAAATGGATACAGTTTTTCTTTATTTAAATTACAATCAGATGTGGTCCTAGAACAGGCACTGTGAACAAAACCTAGCATGATATACCACTTGTGTGATGTTTCGGTCAATATCTTTATTTTTCTTTCAGAAATACATTGGCGTTTTGAATGTCAAGGGAAGTGATACAAATGCTGCAGCGGCCTATCAAGAACGCGAAGGCAAACAAGGTAAATACCTACTTCTGACATTAGTTTACTTATTAACTCTTTCTATACTGGCCATTATCTCCCCAGTCTCTCCCCAGAAACTGGCCATTTGCATGGGTTTGCAAAAAAATACTCAAAAATAAACAAAACAAGATGCAGCCTTCAAACTCATAGGTTTTATTGTGAATACATTGCTAAAACATATGCCAAAGTTTGGTTTCATTGTTGTGAAAAAAAATAAAAATATGATGTCCAGAATTTATGGGTATATTTTACGCAATACGAAAAAGGGGGTATGTATTTTGACTTAGAAGCATTTTTTCTTATGAAGGCTCTGTTTGCAACAAAACTGTTTCTGTTTACTTGTATGAAGATTGTGCTTACACAAAAACATAACAAATACCAACTGATTTTCCATTTGGTGGTCATGTGAGCATTGTGAACATGTCCGAAAAATCTGATCACACACCATGTGGTCGACATGCAGACCTGAACGGCCAGTGTATGGTGGCAGAGTTGGAAAATAGGAAAAGTCTTGATGCCAATCCTTCATCAAAAACCGAAGAAAATCGTCATTGTAATAAGTTTGCTTTATTCTAAATCAAACGACTAGGATAGATGACAGACACAACGACAAACACATTCAATTCTATGTAAAACATACACAATGCTCACGTTAACAAGCTGGCCATAACAATGTGCCCATCGTGCATGAAGTGTGGCTTTGGTCGGATCAGTAGCCGTGCTTTGTCTGCGATACTAAATATGAAATTTTGTTAAAGCGACGATTTAGCAATGTTGTTGCTGCTGCTGCTGTCTGTTCTTGTCACGACATCTCGTTTTTTCCCTCCTGATTCTGAGAAGAAGCTGTTTAATTGTGATATCAGGCCTAGGAACCCCTGATTTTCACTTGGAGCATTCTCAAAGAAACTTAGCGTATGTTAAGAAAAATGAGTGTACTCCACACTTTGTCTTTTGTTGTTCGTTGTCGTTGCATGTCTACCGTTCCACAGCCACCTACTATAGCTGATGGGGTCTATGTCGACCAAAAGAATGGGATTCACTGTAGGTCGAGTTCCTGTAGGTGGATTCTCTGTATACCTAAGACTTTAAAATTGGCAATCTTGTATACAGGGAATACCACAGGGTGTAGTTCCTGTAGCGTTTTGCTAATATCAATGAAAGTCACGTGATGCTTAGCGACATCGTTAGAATTTGATGTTTTTCGATCTTTTTTTGACTCACATGCGAAGCAAAAGTGAGTCTATGTACTCACCCGAGTCGTCCGTCCGTCCGTCCGTCCGGACGTCCGTCCGGACGTCCGTCCGGACGTCCGTCCGTCCGGAAAACTTTAACGTTGGATATTTCTTGGACACTATTCAGTCTATCAGTACCAAATTTGGCAAGATGGTGTATGATGACAAGGCCCCAAAAAACATACATAGCATCTTGACCTTGCTTCAAGGTCAAGGTCGCAGGGGCCATAAATGTTGCCTAAAAAACAGCTATTTTTCACATTTTTCCCATTTTCTCTGAAGTTTTTGAGATTCAATACCTCACCTATATATGATATATAGGGCAAAGTAAGCCCCATCTTTTGATACCAGTTTGGTTTACCTTGCTTCAAGGTCAAGGTCACAGGAGCTCTTCAAAGTTGGATTGTATACATATTTTGAAGTGACCTTGACCCTGAACTATGGAAGATAACTGTTTCAAACTTAAAAATTATGTGGGGCACATGTTATGCTTTCATCATGAGACACATTTGGTCACATATGATCAAGGTCAAGGTCACTTTGACCCTTATAAAATGTGACCAAAATAAGGTAGTGAACCACTAAAAGTGACCATATCTCATGGTAGAAAGAGCCAATAAGCACCATTGTACTTCCTATGTCTTGAATTAACAGCTTTGTGTTGCATGACCTTGGATGACCTTGACCTTGGGTCAAGGTCACATGTATTTTGGTAGGAAAAATGTGTAAAGCATGTGAGTCGTATGGGCTTTGCCCTTCTTGTTTATATTTCTTAGAAATTCGAGTATGGTTTGCAAGTTTTATTGAAAAACTGCACCCCGTGGGATTCCCTGTATACTAGATTGCCAATTTTAAAGTCTTAGGTATACAGGGAATCCACCTACAGGAACTCGACCTACAGAGAATCCCACTCTTTTGGTCGACATAGACCCCACCAGCCCTACTATAAGTGCAAGTGTTAAATGACGTATTTCCACAAAAGACTGCTTGCAGAGAATCATGTGATGCCAATGACAGGTAAGTACATGTGGTAATACATACTACGTTTTGGAACCAGGGAAAATGCAGCACAAATTATTTATCAACCAAATTGATTGACTTGTGCACCACGACAAAAGTTTTATTTGATCCATAAAAGGTCTTTTGCCAGAAAAATTGCTCTGAACATCAAGTACCCTGCAAGTTGTCACACATTTACATTATTGAAATAAAAAGAAAACACACCAGTAACCAGGTTAGGTACGTTAATATCTATAATCAATATCTCGGCACGTTTCTGCCTTCTTCGGGATGGTAAGCTGAACATTATTGAACAAAATAATCGGTTTAGATTACAGTAGTACCTGCCATATCCGGTCACCCATTAGTCATTGCAAAGGTGACCGCAAATATCAGGTGGCCGTTCATGACAGGCCCCCTCCTCCTCCAAAAAAAAACCCCAAAACACGATCAAGTTTTCATGAAGAAAAGAAAGCGATCATGATCCACGAGCCGCCGATTCATTGTCTCTGTTAGTTTTGCTTTCGTTTATACATCTTAATTATTTGCGTGTTTAACTCGATCGTCCTGGCTAAGCTATTGTTTCGTATGTTTCTATGTGTGTTGTTTGGATTATTATATATATTTGAGTGTCAGATAAACAAGTGTTTCAAACTCACATCAGCTGTGATCGATCCGGAAGTGACTGCCGTAAATGTACATGTATGCGCATGTCTGTATTTACAGTTTGCGCATGCGTAAGTATTCATGTCGTCTGCTCGTGCTGTGCCGTCTGTGCACACAACACACACCCACACACACACACCCACACACACACACACACACACCACAGGCGCTCGCCCGCGAAAGTGACAAGTGGCCGTTAAGTGGCCGCTCCTGTCGAGTAAGAGGGGCACCTTAGGGCAAAAATCAGTGACCGTTGACCGCGTCAGACAGGTTAACGGCCATTAAGAGTCAGTTATAGAAGGAAAACTCATTAGTCATGGGAAAGCTGGCCGCTCCGGGTAGGTTCACGCCCACGAAAGGGCCGGAAATGGAAGGGACTACTGTATATACTTTGATTCCTGAACGAAGAAGCAGAGGTACTGCATACAACTAGGACTGTAATATCAGCTTTTGCCTGAAACACACACACATACACTTATAAAATTAATGCAATGTCATTGTATGAAGCCAGAACATTCACTAACTTACATAGTTGGTCACACAATTACCCATCACTGAACAATAAATCGAAGTCGGGTGGATTCAATGACTAAAGCAGTAAAGGCTTTGAAAAAACCCTCATCACAAAACATCCCCCCCCAAAAAAAACAAAAAAAAATAAATGAAATAAAACAGGTTGTGTATATAGCGCAGTAAACACCATGCAGGTACAAGCAAAGATTTGACAGTGATTATCCTTGTTTTATATAGCACACATTTTCTAGTTTTAATCTCTCTCTCCTCCTTCTCTCTCTCTCTCTCTCTCTCTCTCTCTCTCTCTCTCTCTCTCTCTCTCTCTCTCTCTCTCTCTCTCTCTCTCTCTCTCTCTCTCTCTCTCTCTCTCTCTCTCTCTCTCTCTCTCTCTCTCTCTCTCTCTCTCTCTCTCTCTCTCTCTCTCTCTCTCTCTCTCTCTCTCTCTCTCTCTCTCTCTCTCTCTCTCTCTCTCTCTCTCTCTGGAAAGTAATTTATTGACCTGTGGGTTATTTGCGTTTGTATACACATTGGTGATTCGTAAACTATGTTGAAAGAGATTGTCAAACAATATTATATGGGGTGTCTTAAAAAAAATGTATATCAACAAAATCTGTCATTATTATCAGGCACACGGTTTTAACAAAGCTATGTCACGGAATGCAACATAAGTGGCTTAAAAAGTCGTGTTTTTGTGTGTGCAGGATATTCGCTAGGACAGGACCTCAAGCTGAACCAGCACAACAGCGATGCATTCTTCCATGGCTTCCACAAAAGTGATGCGGGCATTGCATACAGATAGTCCAAAGAGGGTTAGGGTTACCCTAACCCTCCTTTTTAAAAATTCTTTAGACCAATTATCCCTCTGTTCCCATGTTAAACATGGAATAATTCTGGACAAATGCGAGGACGTTAGCTTTTTTTATTTTATTTTTTTTATCATTTTACTTATCATTAAAACTTGTTTAGATTTCGATTCGTAAACCATTTAAGTAATCCTTTGTTTTTTAATTTTGTTCATCTTACCACAGTCACTTCGTTGTTTAGATTTATCATTAAATTTGTTACCATTATGCAGGAATAATGTAGAATAAAACCAGGAGAGCTTTCGGTAGAAGATATTTCCTGTGTCAAAAGTTAATGCTTATTCTGATTGATGGGTGCTCCAAACTAAGTTATTTTGACTGCCTTATTCGAATTCATTTCCAAGACAGGGCTGAGAAGTGGAGAAGCTTAGGAGAATATCGTAAAAATTGTCTGGGTGTTTATGCAAAACTTTCGAATATGTCAGATTTTACTTTAGAGATTTTAAATACTGTTAACTGACAGAAATGCTATAACTTCTACACCAATTGACTGGATCACTTCATATTCAGCATACTTAAACTTGATTTTATGCATGTGCAGTTCACAAAGTGGCAAATTTGTAGGTTAAATTATCTAACTTTTGCATCACCAATGACACCAACGCTTTCGTGTCTGAGGATTGCCCTGAACCTAGCTGTAACTGCATGCTTTCTTCGGGTCATCGATAGTCTGGGGGTTGAAGGGGATGTTTTTACATACTCAGACATTCAAAATAATCAAAAAGGTAAAAGCCTGAAGGGTTTAAATTAGGTAAAAATGGCTACCGCTCAATGTCAAAACTCGTTCTGTTTAGTCGACCCCCGAATTTGGAGAAAAAAAATAAAATTGCACAAAAGTCAGACCATTCAATTTACAAAATTGCCACTTACTGGAAAGGCAGAACATAAACTGAAGTTAATGAATACCATATATAAAATAATTGGTTCAACAGATGCAGAAGTAATTTGCATGGTTGTGGGTGTCCTTTTTAGGGGGGTCAACCCTGTAGAAGAGACGATTTTCTTTAATTATCAATCCGTAATATAGTGTTTGTTATGCATACAAGATTAACATTGACATATTGATATACTTCAAGACTCCTCATTGATCGTAAGAAATGTTGTGGTTTTTTTTGTTACTGACTGATTCACTTTCTATTCACTTTACTCTACATAAGTCACGACAAGAAAAGCAAGGGAGGTAATTTCTTCGGAAGAGGTAATTCTCTCCCCTCAGAACGATTGTTGTAGTTTGTTTGATTTTGTTCCCTTCTAATAAGTATGATTTAAAATAGATCTTTACATCTTGATGTGAAAGGCGCAGTACCCCCCCCTCCCCCCAGGATGTTAAATTCTAGGTTGTGTCCATGTAAAATCCTGATCCTAGTCAAGATCCGAGTTGGTTTTTCATGCAACTGTGCCTCTTTATGCCACTCAATTAGACATACTTTGCAATCCATAATTGCACGAAACTAAGTACAGGAAATACGTTGTTGTCGTGTTTTTAATATTACATAATGAAATAAAAAATGTCACAACTGGTTTCGTGTTGGGCTTTCTCTCTCTGTCTGAATCTCATAATTACTTCCTTCTGAGGCCTGAAATGTGTTGCAGGCATTGTTCAGCTTACATTTATTGTTACAATGTTTGTGGATATGTTATTAAGTGTGTCTGTGTTTCTATCATTCGTTATCAGTGTGGTTAAAAAAAAAAAAGCACACGTCAAAGTAATTTACCCTTCATCATTATCAAAACATGCAGATACAGGTAATAAATATTTGTGATACTTTAAACAAATACAATGTTTGTTTGTTGCGTTTTTCCTTTTTTTCAGAGCAAACACACATCGTATTTGTTCAAACGTGTATATTCTGCACTTTCTAATACCCTGCATGGATCTCCAAATCAAGAATAATGAAAAGTCGTCAAATAGCCCTGCAGCACTCACACGAACATGATAGAAGCTTGCATGCATGCAGCCAGGCTCGCTGTCTTCGGCTAAAAGAGCTTACCGTTGGATCTTCGCTCAGACAAATGTAGCTGTCTTGTCCACTTGCTCCTGTCGCATAGATCTGCAATGTGCAACATCATCTTTGATTAATAAGTCTGAGGCACAGACAAACACACACGCGCGCACATTTGCGAGAGAATGCACGTCAGTCTATTCAATCAAACAGTATAAAAACATACCACAGACGTGGTGGTGGAAACTGGACATTCGCCGTATAACAAAATCAAGAGATTCATTTGTGTGTGTATGTTTAATCAAAAGTTCATCTTGCGCACATTCAGTCTGTATTGTAACAGGACCCATCCCGTAAAAACTTCGAACAGATCTATTAAATTCTGAAATCCTTGACAAGTTTTTTTTCCAATCATCTGTATCTGACCGAAGTAAAAAAATAAAAAAATCAGCCAGTAGTCTACACGCATCTACCCCCTTACACAACAATACATATGTGGCGAAAAAAGGAATCGAGAGGGGGGGAACAAGGAATAAATTAGATCCAGAAATAATTCCACTTCATCATTCCAAAATTCAAGTGTGAAGTGATCAGATACTGTGGTAAAGATACGTGCTTAGTGTCACAACTAAAAATACAAGCCCTAGGGTTTTAAATCAAGGAAACAATTAAAGTTAAGGAAAGATCAACAGAAATGTCGAGAACATGTAAAATATTGTACTTACAATCCGTTTCAGCATGCTCTTCGAATAATAATCTCCCAGTCAGCCTCGTGCTTACGACTTCGACAGGATGTTGCCTCTCACGCTGAGCCAGTACATTTGGAGTGAATTCAAAGGCCAGAGATGCAGTACAAGCACATTAGTTAGATCCAATTCATTTACATTGCTACCTTGCCCAATTTATGGCTATTTCTGTTGGTAACATCACACATGTGGCAAGCAGTGCTTGTTGCCGACTCTGCTGGGACAGGCAGCAGACGATTTTATTTAGGAACCAAATTTTGATTGGTTAAAACATAAAACCGGAACTCAAAGTACCACTTGTTCTTTGGAAGTATCAAATCAAGAACAGATAAGCAGGTAAATCTGAAATGGGTTCAACACTTTTAAAAAATCGTAGTAAATCAGAAAACACAGTAAACGTTGGAAAAATCGTCCAGTATCGCTTCTACAGGTCTATACTTGGACAAAACATAAAGCAATTCAGTAAAGCTGACACTTCAAAATGTCTGTTTAGTTACACTTTAATAACTCGTTTCGACGAGATGATCGATGGTTCTTGTCCCACAGGGTGAACCATATCAGGGACTAGCATAGGTTATTTGCTATCTAAGAACTCGTTACAGATGAAAACGCTGGTTATGTTTATATAAGGTCCTAGTAGACCTCATGTCAACATGCTTTGTTGAACAGATTTTCGAGTCCAAGTTCGATTTCAGACTGTCTCGTGCAAGGCCAGGATTTTCAGTGTCCACTGATGACAACTGAGGCCGCGGTGTATTTGTTTCATGTTTGTTCGCCCTCAGGATTCTAAAAATAAGATGGTTCTCCTTATCACATTCCTTAAATTGATAAGTATTGGTTCAAACAATTTGCGAGTAAATTATTGCATGGACGTCTCAGTTACTGAACAGAGAATGCCACTGAGACGCCGTGGGGTAAAGTTTGCCAGATAATGTCTCCAAAATGGGGTCGTAGACACTGAGTCTATATGCTTAACTATCCTAAACATTCTATCAACTTTTTACAGTCAGCGGAATCAATAAACACACTTCTTTAAGTGCACCTGTATTTTCTTACCATTTGCAATTAAAATGTCGAACTGAGAGCTTCACTTGACTATTTGTAGACAAATAATGGAGGTGTTTGCCGACATCCCAGAACTGTATCCGCTAACGAGTGTGTGTTTGTGTGTGTGTGTGTGTGTGTGTGTGTGTGTGTGTGTGTGTGCGTGCGTGCGTGCGTGCGTGCGTGCGTGCGTGCGTGTGTGTGTTTGTATGTGCGTGCATGCGCTTGTGTGCGCTTGTGTGTGATTGTGTGTGCGTGCGGCCCAAGCAGCAGACGTGATCAGCTGAATGTAAGGCTTATCCAGGCTCAAACTCAGTACAGGTTGATTCACGGAATGTTTAGTAAAATACAAACAAATAAAAACCACAAATACAAAACAGTCATAAAAGAATGATTATCGAATGCGGATAAGTTTCAATTGTTTGCTTCCAGATCGGGATGTCAAGATAATGCAGAAGCTTAACAAACATGAATCCAAATCGAGCGTTGCGGGTTTGAAAATTGATGCACTTCTACATTGAAAAGACCTTACAGGCAATCTAATCTCTTGTTATATCATGGCTGGGAGTGACACAAAATGCCGTAGAAGCTCGTCAACAAATGAGATCAAATTAGGTTTGAAATGTGAAAGTGGTGTTTTTCTGTGTTGAAAAGAAAACAATTCTTTGAGCTCTAACTGATGATCTCTCATACTTGCCAATGCTGGTGCTAGACGGTTCAAGCTGACGACATGTAAACGCTGTTGGGTTGTTTTGGTGCTTATTCCATCCTGGTTAATTCCCAGAGCGCTGTTTCCAGCGCAACGCGAGTGCGCGAGTGGGCAAATAGTCACCCACATGCGGATTCAGACACAAGCAATATTTAATACCAAAAGACAGAAGACACGGTGTGTCAACTGATTCCGGCTATATCGTTCGTACACCGAATGGTTCCGTTCATACAGCTTTATTTTCGGCACTTGATCGAGGAAACACGTTGCGGTAAATCGTGTGGGCAGCGCACTTTTGCGATATTGCAAGGGCAAGGTAGCAAATTGTTTGGGCTATGTGTACAATAATTACAAAGATGCTAGCTAGTCGACCTCATGTTTACACAAGCGGGCCAAAGGTGGCAACATTACCTTATAGTTCTACATGTTCTTGTTTTTCTCGCTATGTATTCAAAACTGACCCCTGATTTGCACATGAGCACCAAAAACATAACCTGTTACGACATTTCGCTTGAACAGAAGTCAATAGAAATCCATGTAACGTTTTTTTCTGAAAACATGCCGATTCCGTTCGTACGCCTTGATTCAGCTCATACAAAAGAACCTGTTTCCATTCGTTCAAATCGTGATTCAGTTCGTACACATTCTCAAAACCTGGAGTAAACAGCCCCCTAGTCCACGTAATTTCTGTTTCAATGGATGCCAGACAACACAAAGTACGCACACGAGTGATGTTGGACCTATAGGGACTCTAAAATGTATTGAATTTGCATTAGAACAGTTTTGTTTACGTTCGTACTGATTTTGACAAAATAAGAGTCCGTCCGTGTGTACTCATGAGGTCGACTAGCACTTTGTTAATTATTGTACACATACTCCAACCTTATTCTTGCAATATCACGAAAGTGTGCTGCCCACACAACTTACCACAACGTGTTTCCTTGACCAAGTAACGAAAATGAGGCTGTATGAACGGAAACATCCGGCGTGCGAACCATATAGCCGTAATCAGTGCAGTTGACACACCGTGGAAGAGGGAGGCACAGATACTGCTGTGCAGCGGATACTGGTGTGCAGACACTCCCACAAGTGAAGTAAAAAATGCTCGGCGTGGTGGCAACCTTTTGAGAAAATGGTTCTAGTGCAATGAAGAAGGCTGTGTTTATAAGCTACGGTAGATTACAATTGTTAAATCTCAAAATTGTAGCTCTTGCAAGAACTTGTTGAAGGATCCAAATGAAAAATGGATGACAAACGGGAGGAGATAAATACACGAAATATTTACTAAAGCTTTACGATTTTGAACGTGATTCCACTGAAAGAAATTCACGAATGAATCACTATCAAAATCAACTAAAATGAAATTTAACCGAACGCCGATAGAAAATTCTTGTTTTATTACACTGCAGGTTCTAATGTTAATTTATTCGTAAGCATACCAAGAGACAGGTAAAAAACAGTAATCACAATATTACGAGTCAGCCTATAATTCTTGCTGTACAAATCACACGGACGAACAGAACCACCGTTAGACCTACAGACTGCATTGCATTACGGCTCAGTGGACAAACCCCCGACGCATTGGTAGACTGTCGCCAGGCCCCCGGCGGTCGTTTTTAAGTGAAGAAACCACCACAGAACAGTTTGACATCAGCAGTTTAAGATTGTCATCTCAACATGTTCTTTTCAAGAAAGGTTTTATTTGATGCTGCTGTTGTGCTACTTTTGACATCCGCAGGTAAGTGATGTTTTTTTCCTCTCCATTTTTGTTTACAAGGAAAGCATTCACGCAGAATAATATATCTAGAGCTGTCTCTCTCTCCCTCTCTCTTTTATTTTTCATGTTTTATATTTTTGATCTTTGATCTTATTGTGAGCACGACGTTTATAAATGGGTTTGCTAGTCGTGCTCTTGTTATTGTGTCCTCGTCAATACGAATCAAACATTGATTGCTTTGGGAGTTTATATTTTCTTGTTCCCATTTTACTTTTATTTCTGTGAGAATATGTTATCAAAGCTACATCATGTCAATCGTTCCACTCCGCTAGACCATTTCCTCCCCCAATCCTTCCGAATGACTAAAACCTCTAATTCAACCGAGGGTTAAAAAAAAGTTTAAAAAGACACAAGATATCTTTTTTGATGAAAACGGTATTTGACAGTAATTAACCACTCAGATCCTGAACGTATTTTCCTTTTCCTTTTCCATGTGTTACTATTTTTCTTTCTTTTCTTTCCAACATTTGTGATGGCACTTGTGTAGTTGTCGATATTTTTGTTTTGATTGTGGAGAAAAAAACCGTGCATGTTGACAAAGGATATTACAAAACATTACATTAGTCGATGAAAACTTTGACATGGACAAATATGTACGTCTTGGTCTTTTCTTACAATTTGTCTTTGAGAGAGAGAGAGAGAGAGAGAGAGAGAGAGAGAGAGAGAGAGAGAGAGAGAGAGGGGCAGACAGACAGACAGACAGAGACAGACAGAGACAGGGAGACAGACGTAGACAGGCAATACAATTTTAGAACGATGTATGATTTCGGACATAACATTACTATTATAATGGATTGCAAACAGATAATCACAGAAAAAGTGCACCTGACACCTAAGTCTATAAAACGTGTCATTTTCTACGGGTCGTCACCGAAGATGTCATTCTAACCTGTCATGCTGATAATCCAGATTTCGGGGCCTGCTCCCCCGAGATGCACGCGCTACATGAGCGGTTGCTAGGCAACTACAGCGTGTACGTGCGCCCCGTGATGACGGAAAAGGATGTGGTGCACATCAACGTCTCCATGTCTCTCCTCTTCGTAATGGACCTGGTCAGTTCAAATATGCGTTCCTTTGTTTTAAAAATTTTATTCAAGTAAATGATATCTACAGTAGTAACGGGAATGAAAAGTCGGGACATGGACTCAAGCAAAAGTTTATTAGTAAAGATTGAACATTGGCTTTCCCTTCCTTGAGCCCTGTGACGTCAGAGTCCGACAAAAAGGTCATATTTAGCCGAGTAGCCGAGACTACATACGACTGCATGTTTGTATGAGTTCAAACGTAAAAAAAAAGAAAGAAAAAAAAAAGGGAATTTTGACCAAAATCGATCGATACATAAATGTTATTTGTGTTTTTGACCAAAATATGACATTTCACATATATATATCTCGACGACAGTCAATGTTCATCTCGACAGCTGGCGCGGTCCTGGAGAAACACAGACTGTCTCCAGTTCTCGATCTGTGTAAAATGTCATATTTTGGTCAAAAATACAAATAACGTATGATTTCACGTGAGTTATGCTTTCCTTTCTGAATATTTCATTTTTACATTTAGTCAAGTTTTGACTAAATGTTTTAACATAGAGGGGGAATCGAGACCGTAGGGTCGTGGTGTATGTGTGTGTGTGTGAGTGTGTGTGTGTGTGTGTGTGTGTGTGTGTGTGTGAGTGTGTGTGTGTGTGTGTGTGTGTGTGTGTCTGTGCGTGTGTGTGTGTAGAGCGATTCAGACCAAACTACTGGACCGATCTTTATGAAATTTGACATGAGAGTTCCTGGGAATGATATCCCCGGATTTGTTTTTCTTTTTTTCGATAAATACTTTTGATGACGTCATATCCGGCTTTTTGTAAAAGTTGAGGCGGCACTGTCACACCCTCATTTTTCAATCAAATTGATTGAAATTTGCAAAGCAATCTTCGACGAAGGCCGGACTTCGGTATTGCATTTCAGCTTGGTGGCTTAAAAATTAATTAATGACTTTGGTCTCTAAAAATCTGAAAATTTTAATAATTTTTTTTTATATAAAACGATCCAAATTTACGTTCATCTTATTCTACATCATTTTCTGATTCCAAAAACATATAAATATGTTATATTTGGATTAAAAACAAGCTCTGAAAATTAAAAATATAAAAATTATTATCAAAATTAAATTTCCGAAATCGATTTAAAAACAATTTCACTTTATTCCTTGTCGGTTCCTGATTCCAAAAACATATAGATATGATATGTTTGGATTAAAAACACGCTCAGAAAGTTTAAACGAAGAGAGGTACAGAAAAGCATGCTATGCAGCACAGCGAAACCACTACCGCGCTGAACAGGCTCGTCAGTTTCACTCCGTTATGCACAAGCGGCGGACTACGGTCATTGTGAAAAAATACAGTGCGTTCAGTTTCATTCTGTGAGTTCGACAGCTTAAACTAAATGTAGTAATTTCGCCTTACGCGACTTGTTCGTTTTGACCATTTAACTCGAGGATCACAAACCCAGTGCCAGACCAACAGAGCTACTACAAGTCGCGTAAGGCGAAATTACTACATTTAGTCAATCTGTCGAACTCACAGAATGAAACTGAACGCACTGCATTTTCTTTAACAAAGACACTACAGCTTCGTCAATTCCCGCGGCAAGCAAATCACTAACACTTATCACGTGGAAAACGCAGTGACATTGACAAGCCAGTATAACGCAGTAGCGTTTGCGCTAAGCAGGAAAGCGCGCTTTTTTGCATTCTTTTTAACGTTTTGAGCTTGTTTTTAATCCAAACTCATAGCATAAATATATATATATGTTTTTGGAATCAGGAAATGATAAAGAATAAGATGAAATTTTAATTTTTAATCGAATTTTGCGATTTTTATGATCAAACTCATTGATTAATTATTAAGCTTCCACGCTGAAATGCAATACCATAGCCCAGGCTTCGTCAAAGATTGATTGACTTAAATGTCAATAAATTTAAGTAAAAAATGACGTCACCACAGTGCGGCATCAACTTTTGCAAAAAAGCCGGATATGACGTCATTAAAAACATTTATCGAAAAAAGGAAAAAAAAAACGTGCGGGGATATCATCTGGGAAAACTTCGATGCAAAGTTTCATAAAGATCAGTTCGGTAGTTTTCCTGGAATTACTGTTCACTCACACACACGTACGTACACACACACACACACACACACACACACACACACACACACACACACACACACACACACACACACACACACACACACACACAGACACACACCACTACCCTCGTCTCGATTCCCCACTTAGTCAACATTTGACTAAATGTAAAAAGGGGGAAAAAAAAGAAGAAAATCTCGAAAATCAGGTTGATTACTTTCAATGTTATTTTGACGTGTCTGCTTGTCATTAAGTTAAACGATAGCTTAGTGATGCAAAGCCGTGCTCAGACACATTCAGGATTGAACTAAATAATTACGTGCGTCTGAAGGGATGGGGGAATGGGGAGACGGGTAAGTGGGGGGGGGGGGGGGGGGGTGGGGGGGGGGGGTGGGGGAGCGGTGGGGAGATGCACACATGAAACATTGTCTAACGCTTTGTCCGTAAACGTTCGGGTGTTTTTTTTTGTTTGTTTGTTTTTTATAAAGGAGAGGATTTTGTGTTAAATTTCGTGTTCGCCCGTTTACTCTTTTATGCAGGTCAAATAACCAAAGGGATTTAATTATGCGAGAAATTAAGTAATTCATCCGAAAGTCGCTTGTCCATTTCAATGCTTGTTATTCTCTCCGATGCCGTCAGAAAGGTTCCGTATAACTCTCGCTTACTCCATTACACATGTCGTTTGCATATAGAGTGCTTACTTGCCTTTGGTTATTTGATCTCTAAACAACGCTCTTCATCATTTCGTTTAAGATTCCTTTTATGCAGCTTAGTAAGCAGATGTTTGAAATAATTGGTGAAGCCGTTTTTGACAAAAACAACATTAACAAGTCGCGTAAGGCGAAATAACAACATTTAGTCAAGCTGTCGAACTAACAGAATGACCCTTGCCAGACAGACAGACAGACACACACACAGACAGACAGACAGACACACACACACACACACACAGACACACATACACCACGACCCTCGTCTCGATTCCCCCTCTATGTTAAAACATTTAGTCAAAACTTAACCAAATGTAAACAAGTCGCGTAAGGCGAAATAACAACATTTAGTCAAGCTGTCGAACTCACAGAATGAAACTGAACGCACTGCTTTTTTCACCAAGACCACATACTCGTAGTTTTGTCAGTCCACCGCTCGTGGCAAAGGCAGTGAAATCGACAAGCCATGCAAATATTAATAGTGCGGTATAGTGGTCGCGCTGAGCAGGATAACACGCTTTTCTGTATGTCTATTCTGTTTAGCTTACTGAGTTTGTTTTTAATCCAAACATATCATATCTATATGTATTTGGAATCAGGGACCGACATGGAATAAGATGAAATTGTTTTTAAATCGATTTCGGACAAATAATGTTAATAATAATTTTCATATTTTTAATTTTCAGAGCTTGTTTGTAATCCAAATATAACATATGTATATGTTTTTGGAATCAGAAAATGACGAAAAAAAAGATGAATTTTTTTTGGATCGTTTGATACAAAAATAATTTTAATGACAAGTTTCCGATTTTTAATGACCAAACTCATTCATTAGTTTTTAAGCCACCAAGCTCAAATGCAATACCAAAGTCCGGCCTTTGTCGAAGATTGCTTTGCCAAAATTTCAATCAATTTGATTGAAAAATGAGGGTGTGACAGTGCCGCCTCAACTTTTACAAAAAGCCGGATATGACGTCATCAAAGGAATTTATCAAAAAATATGAAAAAAACACGTCCGGGGATATCATTCCCAGGAAATCTCATGTCAAATTTCATAAAGATCGGGCCAGTAGTTTAGTCTGAATCGCTCTACACACACACACACGCACAGACAGACAGACAGAAACACAGACAGACACACAGACACAGACACACACACAGACAGACACACACACACACACACACACACACACACACATACACCACGACCCTCGTCTCGATTCCCCCTCTATGTTAAAACATTGAGTCAAAACTTGACTAAAAACACCATTGCACACTAATATCTCGATGTTCACGTGCACAATCTGTGCACTGTCACTGTTGTCCTCAGGATCTGAAGGCACAGACTCTCAAGAGCTCTGGATTCATGGATATTGTAAGTTATATTTGTTTGTCTGTCTGTCTGTCTGTGCGATGGTCTGTGTGTTAGTATTTAGTCTTTCTGTGTATATTGAATTAGTAGGCTAATGCATACTGGGACATAAATGAAACATCAACAGCCTGGCTGCTTCCTGGGCAGTGTAGGAACTGTTTAGTTAAACTGGTAAACATAGTCGTAAGTTACAAACTCATCAAAGCAGAACACACCCACATTCTGGCAAATTTGACGAATCTGCAGAATCTTCTGAATAGGCTGTACCTAAACCTTGACGCACACGCCACGATTCGCTCGAAAGCGCACGACAAATATGGTAAATAATGAAATCAAAGTGAGCGCATGCACTTCAGGGCGCTGCCTCTCTCGGGTGTTGGAATTAAAACTTGAAGTAGTCAGGAAAGACGGGAGCGCCATCTTTGACGTGGCCCCCGGCTAACGTTTATCACGGGAAGTAACTCAGGCCAACAACCCAACTAACCATCCCAAAGAGTGTTCTTTCTTTGCCTATTTAACGACTTTAAATTTAAACTTTTAAAACACTTTCTTAAATTTCAAAGTGAAGGCGTCCTGCGTGGTAGCATAATTTGAAAAGTAAAATCTTTTGGTATAACTTTGGAAGCGATCTGAGGGCCTTTTTTCTCAGGTATTTTTTCTTCTCCTTCTTCGATCGGTCATGGGCTTAGAACCCCACGTTCACTCATGTTTTTAGCACGAGCACAGGCGAAGGTATCGTCCACTGGACTACTACTATCACAGAAAGACTACAAGGTACGTCACTCACCTTCGAGTCTTCTGTGTTCTTGGAGTCGCTTCCTGATGAAAAATATTGTTCAAGACTCTTTGCCTCTTCCTATAGTCTGTGTTACTGTGTAAGGTAAAATAAATACAGTTGAATGATTGTTTGAACTGTATGTACCTTTACTTTTCAGCTTCCGTCCGCTGCAGGTTGTTTTTAACCATCATTTGGACGAATCTTCGTTTGCGAGCCGCTAAGTCCCACCTTGCGTCAAATCATGCAGTCCGCACCGAATATGCATACCAGCGCTCATTGGTCTAAAACATATGTAAATATTGTGCAGGAAAGGGAAGCTACCCACGGGAAAATAATCATCGAATATCCTGTTATTAACCAATGAGCGCTGGAATGCATATTCGGTGCGGACTGCATGATTTGACGCAAGGTGGGACTTAGCGGCTCGCAAACGAAGATCCGTCCAAATGATGGTTAAAAACAACCTGCAGCGGACGGAAGCTGAAAAGTAAAGGTACATACAGTTCAAACAATCATTCAACTGTATTTATTTGACCTTACACAGACTGTAGGAAGAGGCAAACCGTCTTGAACAATATTTTTCTCCAGGAAGCGACTCCAAGAACACAGAAGACTCGAAGGTGAGTGACGTACCTTGTAGTCTTTCTGTGATAGTAGTAGTCCAGTGGACGATACCTTCCGCCTGTGGCACGAGTTGATTTTTACGTGTATGACCGTTTTTACCCCGCCATTCAGGCAGCATCAGCCGATTTCGAGGGAGGCATATGCTGGGTATTTTCGTGTTTCTATAACCCACCGAACTCTGAAATGGATTACATGATCTTTTCCGTGCGCACTTGGTCTTGCGCTTGCGTGTAGGCTACACACGAAGGGGGTTAAGTCACTAGCAGGTATGCACATAAGTTGACCTGGGAGATCGGACAAATCTCCACTCTTAACCCACCAGGCGGCAGCGACCGGGATTCGAACTCACGACCTCCCGATTAGGAGGCCGACGTCTTACCATCACGCCACTGCGCCCGTCTTCTCAGGTATGATCCGTTGAAGGATTTTTGCTAGGTGTGTGTGTGTGTCCAGATGTGGGTGGACCAGTACATGGTGTGGCGGCCTGAAGACTATGCCAACATCACGACAATCCTCCTACCGCAGAGCAGACTGTGGCTGCCTGACCTCGTCTTCTCCAACGAGTAAGTAGCATCCGCACAGGATCTTAAAGGCCCACTCCTTCCCATGAAAACCGTTCGCCTCACTGTCTCAGATCTGGCCAGGCTTTCACATGGTTTAGACCACCCCTCCACTTAGACATTTACCAAAAATCAATTGACACCCTTGCTAGCTTGCTGCGGTGAGTTGGAATTCTTTTTGATGAATTCTTTCTTTCTTTCTTTCTTTGGTGTTTAACGTCGTTTTCAACCATTCAAGGTTATATCGCGACTGGGAAAGGGGGGAGATGGGATAGAGCCACTTGTCAATTGTTTCTTGTTCACAAAAGCACTAATTAAAAATTTGCTCCAGGGGCTTGCAACGTAGTACAATATATTACCTTACTGGGAGAATGCAAGTTTCCAGTACAAAGGACTTAACATTTCTTACATACTGCTTGACTAAAATCTTTACAAAAATTGACTATATTCTATACAAGAAACACTTAACAAGGGTAAAAGGAGAAACAGAATCCGTTAGTCGCCTCTTACGACATGCTGGGGAGCATCGCCGGGTACATTTTTCCCCCTAACCCGCGTTTTTTTTGGGATGAATTAAGTTTTTAAAAAGCCACCAGTGTTTTATTCGAAATAAATAAATTAAATAGGTCCCACTGTGCACAGAGCACCCAGGCTCTCTTCCTTTTTGGTATGTGTGAAGCAATGGTCTTATCCCATGAAAAAGCCTTGCAAGTTCTGAGATGGTGCCTTTAACGTTCAACACATTTAAGGGCGCTGGCACTAACGCTACGAACATTGGCACTAGAGTTTTCTTTTGCAGTAACGCAACAGTAACAGAGGGGGCGCTGTACAGATCACATGTTCGTGATAAAAGTGTCGTATAAACAGTGCTCAGTTTTGGTAAAGAAAAAAGTTTTAACACACGTTTATTTCTATTTTTATCTTGATTTTGAAACATTTTGTTTAATATGTCAACACAACAACATGTATTTCATGGCAACCTACTAGCAAGATAATCTTGCCACCGGCAGTGTTTGTTCATCGTGTTCTCTTTTTTAATAGCCACCGTTAATTCCTCTGCACGCTAATGACACCACACCCACACCCTTCGTCGTTCTAATTGTTTGATGTGGATCAACCGAGTCATTTCGCAAATCGAATAATGCAGCTTACAGTACGGACGTTAAATCACTTGTGGTTAACGCTAACGTAACCGCAAGCCATATCTGACATTTCACAATAAAGCGCGGGCAAAGAGCGAGGGTCGTTGACAACTAATCATACCACGTGCGGACCGTTAACTCGCCTAGTTTTATTGCCTGTGGTAATGGTCTCGCGGCTGGAAGGCCATATATATATATTATAAGCTTTGACTCAGTTGCGTATAACACTTGACTATACCACCACGGTACTATCGATCTTCCTAACGGAGTCCGGCTGAACGCCCCCAGTGTGACTCAACAGCAAGCTACTTGGTATTTCCACCACGTCACGATGTTCGGATTTTTTTTTTAGCGCATTACCCCATCATGTCCTTTTATACTGTCGACCCCCCCTCCCTCCCCCCTCCTTCTTTTAAGACCTCCAAAAATCTAAGAAAATCAGGTCTTAGAAAGGAGGGATCGAGTCTGAAAATTGAGGTTAATCTACAGAGGTTATGAACAACAAATCTGAGTGAAAAAGGTCTTAGAAAGGGAGAGAGTCTTTAATCGGTGGGGTAGGGGGGGGGGGGGGGATAGGTTACTGTAACTGTGGGCATTAGTTTCAAATGGTCAGTCCGGTCGAACATCACCAGAGTTTGCGAAGCAAACACCACTAAGTGACAATTTGCAGTTCAAACATAGTGTGATTAGTGTGACTGCCATCACTTGCCCGACAATGAAATTGTGTTTGGTTTCTCCGGACAACGACCGCGTGACAACAAGCCAGCTTCGTTCTGTCTACAAAGCCACCGTCACTGTGGGCAAAAATGATAAGGCCCGGGACACCGGCGCTCACCTATGTAACTTCAGCAGGACAGACGACGCACTGCCACTGCAGATTACCCCAGCCCGCTGCACGTTGTGTGAAAGGAAAACAGGCCAAGTACTCGTCATAATCCCTACCGCAGCATCAACCCTAGAATAATAATTAATATGCAGTGCGTCGTCTGTGCCGCTGAAACTGCGCAGATATATTCTGCCCTTAACTAATCGTTTACGCTGCAAGCGTTGAGCCCTTTATTCGTGTTTACAGAAAAAAACCCATTCATGTCATCTCGCTTTCGCATTGTCAGGTATAGTTTGATCACACAAGACAACTGATTGACGTCTGTGTTCCTCTTACCTGTTTAAACAGCATTCAACGAGTTTTTTTCTCTCTGCTGATTATCGGCATAATGTACACTACATTGGGTGTGCACGTTAAAGATCCCACGATTGACAAAAGGGTCTTTCCTGGCAAAATTGCTCAGGCACAGTTAATAATTGTCTACCTATACCCGTGTGACTTGGAATAATAGGCCGTGAAAGGTAAATATGCGCCGAAATGGCTGCAATCTACTGGCCGTATAAAATTTCATATCCCATGAGCTGCTTCTTTGTTTCTGTAATGCAACTATGGGTATATATGTTGTATTTTTCGGCTTCAATAAATACATAATGGGCTCAAAACAATATATCATAGTACCGATTCCGGTTTGGCCGAGGAACTATACTTCTGCCTACCCTTGACCCTTCACCGAACATGTTTCAGTGGATTGATGAAGAGCATTGCTCACATATGGCTAAACAAAAGAAAACACAACATGTGAATGTTGATTCAGTAAACAAAGCGTTTATCTTTACACTTTGGGTGCAGGTCGAGTGAAAAAAATAACAAAAGCGAAGAATCAACTGATAGTGACAGCAAACGAACCGCGCTGTTCATTTGAGGTGAAGCTAGAGTAACCTCCCTTCCCCGAACACTGCACCGCTGATCTAAAAATGCACCGCTGATCTAACAAAACAAAAATTAAATGGCACGTTGCACTGACACTAAGTGAATCAACACTATGCAAGACTGAACATGAAGTGGATACTCTTAACTGCACAGCGGGTCGAGTTCTCCAAGCACAGTTTCATCTAACCTTACTGGCGACACACAAAGTTCAGTTTGAACAGAAGCACGATGATCGACAGACAAAACAAGAAGGGCAAAGCCCATACGACTCACATGCTTGACCTTGACCTTTACATGACCTTGACCTTCAGGGTCAAGGAAGGTCAAGGTCAAATAACTAAACCTAGCAATGACATCATACACTAAGAACTGCTTTACACATTTTTCCTACCAAAATACATGTGACCTTGACCCAAGGTCAAGGTCATCCAAGGTCATGCAACACAAAGCTGTTAATTCAAGACATAGGAAGTACAATGGTGCTTATTGGCTCTTTCTACCATGAGATATGGTCACTTTTAGTGGTTCACTACCTTATCTTGGTCACATTTCATAAGGGTCAAAGTGACCTTGACCTTGATCATATGTGACCAAATGTGTCTCATGATGAAAGCATAACATGTGCCCCACATAATTTTTAAGTTTGAAACAGTTATCTTCCATAGTTCAGGGTCAAGGTCACTTCAAAATATGTATACAATCCAAATTTGAAGAGCTCCTGTGACCTTGACCTTGAAGCAAGGTAAACCAAACTGGTATCAAAAGATGGGGCTTACTTTGCCCTATATATCATATATAGGTGAGGTATTCAATCTCAAAAACGTCAGAGAAAATGGGAAAAATGTGAAAAATAGCTGTTTTTTAGACAACATTTATGGCCCCTGCGACCTTGACCTTGAAGCAAGGTCAAGATGCTATGTATGTTTTTTGGGGCCTTGTCATCATACACCATCTTGCCAAATTTGGTACTGATAGACTGAATAGTGTCCAAGAAATATCCAACGTTAAAGTTTTCCGGACGTCCGGACGGACGGACGACTCGGGTGAGTACATAGACTCACTTTTGCTTCGCATGTGAGTCAACCAGTACAATTATAAGGTAAATAAGCTTTCCTTGTGTAGCGAGCAGCGTCTGCAGTTAAAACGCACTCATACAAATATGTCAACAGCACGTATTCTAAATCTACATTGCAACCTTCGGTAAATTCAGTGACACTCAATTAAACAATGATTGAACCATGTAAACAAACAACATGGTTCAAACATTCAATCATGATTCACCCATCTCAGTACACTAGTGCAACAATCTCAGTGCAGAACTCAAGAAGTCTGCAGCAAGCACTTCCATTCCGTTTTTCTTTGTAAGGCCCACTATCCAACTATACAGCATCAATATCTTTTCCACACAAGCAAGCTCCACAGCTACAATCAACAGCAGACAGAGTAAGCTTACCATTATTCAACACAGATTCCCCAACCTCCCAAAAGGTGTGTGTGTGTGTGTGCAAGTTATCATAGTTTCTGAGCGTTCAATGGCACGGGCACTGTCGGTGTTACCCAAAGACAAAGGGGAAGAACCCTAGCTTGACCGGATTACCTTGAAGCTTGATCAGACTTTACATCTGCAGCCAGAACACTGAGACTAACTTCTGCAAAGTTAACAAGAAGGGCAAAGCCCATACGACTCACATGCTTTACACATTTTTCCTACCAAAATACATGTGACCTTGACCCAAGGTCAAGGTCATTCAAGGTCATGCAACACAAAGCTGTTAATTCAAGACATAGGAAGTACAATGGTGCTTATTGGCTCTTTCTACAATGAGATATGGTCACTTTTAGTGGTTCACTACCTTATTTTGGTCACATTTCATAAGGGTCAAAGTGACCTTGACCTTGATCATATGTGACCAAATGTGTCTCATGATGAAAGCATAACATGTGCCCCACATAATTTTTAAGTTTGAAACAGTTATCTTCCATAGTTCAGGGTCAAGGTCACTTCAAAATATGTATACAATCCAACTTTGAAGAGCTCCTGTGACCTTGACCTTGAAGCAAGGTAAACCAAACTGGTATCAAAAGATGGGGCTTACTTTGCCCTATATATCATATATAGGTGAGGTATTGAATCTCAAAAACTTCAGAGAAAATTTGAAAAATAGCTGTTTTTTAGGCAACATTTATGGCCCCTGTGACCTTGACCTTGAAGCAAGGTCAAGATGCTATGTATGTTTTTTGGGGCCTTGTCATCATACACCATCTTGCCAAATTTGGTACTGATAGACTGAATAGTGTCCAAGAAATATCCAACGTTAAAGTTTTCCGGACGGACGGACGGACGGACGGACGGACGACTCGGGTGAGTACATAGACTCACTTTTGCTTCGCATGTGAGTCAAAAATGTAAACACATGATGTATGCTCAGAATCAAATAAGTTGTTTCAGATCTTTTTAATTTGACATCCCACCTAAGCAATTCACTCGCGCGCACGCGCGTGTGTCTGTGTGTGTTTGCGTACGGGTGGGTGTCTGTGTGTGTTCGTGTCTCTCTGTGTGTTCAACAAGCAAAGATGCACTGCGTCAGTAGGGAGATTTAAAAAACGAAACGTCGGGACGTTTCGTTTTGAAGTTGTGGTAAACGTCATCATTTCGGGGGTCTCTCGCTGGAAAGGTGAAGGTCAACTGAAACGGAACGTGGAACGTCAAAACGCAGTCACGTTTTCCACCCCAAAAAAACGAACAATATTTCGTCAACTTTTGTGAGTATTTTTGCACACTAACAGTTTTATTTGTTGGCCATTTTATGCATTGCTAGATTCATCAACCCTTTCACAGTCTTTCAGCGCTGAGAATGTGTTCATTGGAGGTAGACAACTGTTGTGAACTGAAATATTTTGAAGGGTGCTGATCCTGGTACATTTATCCAACTTCATGGTGAGAAAGCAAATGGCGAAGCAGAAGTAGGTCATCGCATCGAATTTTTATTCTGGCTTCGTATGTGATTTTGTATAAACAAAGTCTGTGTGATTTATTTGGACTGAAAATAATCAAAGTATGCCCGATTCTGGACCACCTCCTAGGTTGTTTTTTTTCCATTCTGATCGAGGACAGACGTGACAAGTACAAAACAACCCCTAGTTGGGGAAAGGCTTCTAAATCGGCACAGGCGTGTGCACAGGGCCGTTTTCTGAGAATGGGGAATACTCAGGGTATAATTGCCTACATGGTTCAGTAGAGCTCTTTGCCATAGGCTGTTACCAGTTGTAAAAATTGAGATGCGTGAAATGGATAAAAAAAATAATGAGTTCGAATGAGTAAATCTTGGAATTCAACATGAATGATCTAATTTTTGTGAAATACAATTGATGATGAGCAGGTGCATGAATTGAAAAATGTGAAGCTCTTGTGTGTGCAATGCGAGTATGTCAATCCTTTATTGACTTGTGGAGTTGAAATTATGCCATGCCCAGTTATCCTGCCATGCCCGGCCTTTCATTCCGAAACGAAACGTGAATACATCTAAATCTTGTCTGCGGCCTATGCCGTCTCGTTTCACGTTCCCTTTCGCGGGGTGACTCATTCACCAAACGAAACGAGCTGCAAAACGAAACGTGCTGTCTTTTAAATCTCCCTAGTGTTACGAGTGTACCTTTTTCGTTGGCCGGTTCGCTTCGTCATCCAGCACAGGCTGTTTCATCCATTTTTCGAGCATGTCCAACTATTTTGCTTTACACTGACGTAAGTTCATGGTTATATGAAAGTATCCAAGAGCTCAGCAAACGTGTATTTCATCCTGATGGAGTAAAATCAGTCCAAACGGTATTCAACACGCAGTTTCAAGGAGCGGCCATTACACCGTTTTAGACAGAATTGACGCTACCAGTATGGGTTGATTAACGCAAGCACGATCGAACAAATTAACTCAGAGATATATTTCACGTACATGAAATTACTGGTTAAATCTAAAGAAAGTTATTCAGTAAAATGTTAGTTTATTTTCGTAATTCTACACTCCAACACAAAAATTAAACTAGAATTGGGATCCGAGTTAACCAAACCGGTTTTGGCAATCGTAGCCTGGCACTGTGACCTTGGACGGACTCAGAACCTAAATCGAAACTGTCTTTGATTCAATGAAAACTTTCATTGCGTGTGCTTTCTTTTCTATCTTGAAACTAAAATGCATTCAAAAGCAAATCGAACAGTGGTTTGAATGTAGATTTAACACACATTTACGGATGCACTTGTTTGCACTTTATTTCTTCGGCGACGTGGCTTTAGCATGGGGTAGTGAAGAGGAACACACCTCGCTGGCTCACCTATTTTACACACCACAGATAACTACAGTGCTTTGTTGTGGTCCACGTTGTCTTTGGTGTACGCATGGGATATACAGCTTACAACACTCGTGGTTTTTTTTTATATGGCTTGTATTTCAGTCAAGACCCAGCGGGAATATCATCGGGATCCACTCGCCAGAGGCTCGTTACTATTCATCCGCTGGGTCTTGACTGAAATACAAGTCATATAAAAAACCACTCGTGTTGTAACCTATATGTAGTGTCCTAGGCTTTTGCGCATCTTTGCGCAGGATCTAGATGTACATCCGGGAACTTTACATGCGATGTCTGCACGAGGTCCAACGACTTCACACCACAAATCTGTGCCTTTCTTTGTTTGATATTACACTGTTGAACTGGATCAGCCTCATGTTCACGTGTGCTTGTGCTGCTGTATAAACTCTCTCGCACTCAACACCAACAACATTACACTGGCGACGAGTCATTCCGGCGAGAAAAACAGTGAAAATAGATCGACACACAGGTAAGTGACGTCACGCTGTCATTGTGGTACGCCGAACATTCAGTTACAACGACGAAGCGGCAGTAAATCTAGACTTAAATATTGCTGCACCTGTCGACATGGCTACTGCTCTTCCAACTTTCGACAAGTTTGTTGTCTTTTCATCCTCCACTGAACACACAGTAGGCCAAAGATGGAAGAAATGGCTGAAACGATTCGAAGTGTTGCTCACAGCAATGAACATTACTGATGGTGCCAGAAAGCAAGCTCTACTGCTCCACTATGCTGGGGAGGAAGTCTTTGACATTTTTGAATCATTTTCGGCTGCACAGAAGGGAGAAGATGAGGGCAATGCTGATGATTCATACGCCAAAGTCAAGACATCTCTATCAACCTACTTTGAACCAAAGAAGAATGTTGAGTTTGAGGTTTTCAAATTTCGTCAGATGAAACAAGAACCTGGTGAAACTGTTGACAACTTTTGCACAAGACTCAGACTTCTTGCTGCAACTTGTGACTTCACCAACACAGATCGTGAACTCAAGAGTCAAATCTTGCAAGGCTGCACCTCAACACGCCTGCGCCGCCGAGGTCTGCGAGATGAAATGGAGTTAGAGAATCTTCTCAAGACAGCAAGATCACTTGAAATTTCTGACGTACAAGCAACAGAAATGGAAGCTGACGAGGCTGTGAATGCAGTCTACAGAAACAAGCACCCCCAGCAAGGCGGACGAAGAAGCAACACTCAGAGTCAGCAGCAGCCGTTTCAAGAAAACCGTGGTCAGACATGGTCACACCAACACGGAGGCACAACCAGTTCTCGTCCTTGCGCTTGGTGTGGAGGTCATTGTCGCTCAAGAACGAGCTGCCCCGCTCGCGACAAACAATGCAGATCTTGTTCGAAGATGGGACATTTTGCCAAGGTCTGTCGCTCGAAACCTCAAGGTCGTTCCAACGCATCGCACGACGCTCGCATGATCAACACACGGGCAGATTCACCCAGTCAACATTCGTCAGACTCAGAACGCTCAGAGTCAGAGTATGCCTATGGGGTCTCATCTGTCACTAGCAAGACGCCCAAAGTCAACCTTCAAATGTACGGGGAGTCTGTTCCCTTCTTCATCGACACGGGGGCATCAGTGAACATCCTCGATGACGACGTGTTCCGGAAAATCAATGCCCCAGCACTGAAAATAAAGCCAACCTCCACCAACATCTTTGCCTACGGCTCCAGCCAGCCGCTCAAGGTCAGAGGAACCTTCGAGACGACAGTGTCGTACAAGAAGACCAGGGTCACCACGACCTTCTTTGTTGTTCAGTCAACACCACACGCCAGATGTGGAAATCTTCTCAGCGCAAAGACAGCACAAGAACTTGAACTCCTACACTACACGTTTGCCACATCAACATCAGCACCACCCCAAACGGTCGCTGATCATCTTGTCGAAGACACTCGTCAACTCTTTGAAGGGATGGGGAAGCTGAAAGATGTCAAGGTCAAATTCTACGTAGATGAGTCAGTTCAGCCCACAGCGCAACCTCATCGTCGAATCCCTTTTCACCTGAGGAAGAAAGTTGAAGCTGAACTCAAACGACTCGAGCAGCTTGATGTCATTGAAAAGGTAGACGGCCCAACGCCCTGGGTGTCTCCGATCGTCGTCGCACCGAAGCCGAAGAAGCCAGAAGAGATTCGCATCTGCGTCGACATGCGCCTTCCGAATCAAGCCATCAAGAGAACACGTCACATCATGCCTACGATTGACGACATCTTGTCAAAGCTCAACCAAGCCACTGTCTTCTCCAAGCTTGACCTTAACTCTGGCTATCATCAGTTGGAGTTGGATGAAGAATCGCGCAACATAACAACGTTCTCAACACATGTAGGGCTTCGCCGCTACAAACGCCTGAACTTTGGTGTCACGTCTGCAGCTGAGATTTTCCAAAATCACATCGCTGAACTGCTGACAGACATTTCTGGCTCTCTCAACACATCAGATGACATCCTCATCTACGGCAAGAGCCAAGAAGAACATGATCAAGCGCTGAAACGGGTGTTCGACAGGCTCTTGGAGAAGAATCTCACTTTGAACAAAGGCAAGTGTGAATTCAACAAGGATCAGATTGAGTTCTACGGCTTCATATTCGGCAAGACGGGCGTCTCCCCAGACCCCAAGAAGGTGACAGCGATTCAAAACATGAAGACTCCAACCAACGTCAAAGAAGTCCGGAGCTTCCTCGGTCTCACCAACTACGTCTCACGTTTCATCGCTGACTACGCCAACATCACAAAACCTTTGAGAGATCTGACCAAGAGCAACGTGGAATGGACATGGGGTCCAGACCAAGAAGCCGCCTTCAACCGCCTTAAGACTGAACTAACAGGAGTGAAAACGATGTTCTACTTCAACCCCAACCTTGAAACAGAGGTCCTGGTGGATGCCAGTCCTTTCGGCATCGGAGCTGTTCTTACACAACGCGACAAGCATATGTCACACATCATCTCTTACGCCAGCCGTGCGCTGACAGACGTGGAGTCCAGATATTCTCAAACGGAGCGAGAGGCCCTTGCAGTCGTCTGGGCGTGCGAACACTATCATCTCTACCTCTTCGGTCATCACTTCACAGTGTTGTCAGATCACAAGCCACTAGAGGGAATCTACAACAAGCCCACATCAAGAACCTCGAGTCGCATTGAACGATGGAGTCTTCGACTGCAAGCGTACGACTTCACTCTCAAGTATCGACCTGGGAGTGACAACCCAGCTGACTATCTCAGTCGTCATCCCACTGAAAACGCCAACGCTACTACACGTCATGAGTCTAAAGTAGCAGACGAATATATCAGCTTCCTGTTGAGTCACACTGTCCCCAAGGCCATGACTCTGCAAGAAATCACTGAAGCAACGAAAACTGACCCAACGCTCAAAGCAGTAACTAGAGCTCTCAAGTCCGGACAGTGGTGCACACCGCATGACTTTGACATTGACATCACTTCGTTCAACATCTTCAAGACTGTCCGAGATGAACTTTCCTTCAGTGACGAACACAACGTCCTCCTGCGTTCGAGTAGAATTGTGATCCCTAGAAGCCTACAGTCACGAGCAATCGATATTGCCCACGAAGGCCATCAGGGTATGGTCAAAACGAAGCAGCTCGTACGAGAAAAGGTGTGGTTTCCTCACATCGATCGTCTTGTCGAGACGAAAGTCCAGTCCTGCCTTGCTTGTCTCTCGACAACCCCAGATCACCCCGCAGAACCCCTCAAGATGACCTCCCTTCCAGATCGTCCCTGGTCCGAAGTCAGCATTGATTTTTGTGGACCTTTCCCCTCTGGAGAATACCTCCTTGTTGCTATTGACGCTTATTCCAGGTTTCCAGAGGTTGAAATCCTCACTTCGACCAGCGCCAAGGCTACAGTCCCGAAACTTGATGCAATATTTGCTCGCCACGGCGTCCCAGACATTGTCAAGTCCGACAATGGTCCGCCTTTCAACAGCCATGACTTTGCACAGTTTGCAGACTACTTGGGATTTCAGCATCGCAAAGTTACACCTCTGTGGCCTCAAGCAAACGGAGGTGTTGAACGCTTCATGTCCACCATCAAGAAGACCGTCCAGGCAGCACAAGTGGAGAAGAAAGCCTGGAAGCAGGAACTGTATCGCTTTCTGCATAACTATCGTGCAACTCCCCACAGCACGACTGGGGTGAGCCCCGCTGAAGCGCTCTTCAACAGGAAGATGAAAATCAAGCTGCCTGAAATCAGCAAGAAGACGTCCCCTACAAAGCTTGACAAGAAGATCCGACTTCAGGATGAAGTCAACAAAAAGAAGATGAAGGAATATGCTGATGTGAAGCGCAGAGCTACAGAACCTGACATTCAAGTCGGTGACCCAGTTCTCGTCCGACAGCGCCCAGAAAACAAACTCTGCCCTCACTACTCTCCAACCCCCATGAAAGTAACCTCACGCAAAGGGTCCATGGTCACTGCTGATGGAGGGGGTCGCAAGGTCACACGCAACTCCTCGTTCTTCAAGAAGATCCCGTTGCAAATGCCTCCTCATGCAGAGCCGCCCGAAGTCAGTCCTGATGCAGAGCCGGAAGATGTAGAACCCACTGTGCCACAGTTTGATACCTGCCCACCTGAGTCACCTGAGCCACCGCCTGACTTACCCAGAAGGTCGTCCAGGGTGCGGCGTCTGCCACAGTACTTGCAAGACTATGAATGACCTTTGCGGATTCAATTTTGCGAAATGACTTTTGCTTCATTTGTTAGTTTTAAAATTTAAAGTTTGCATGCGTTTCTTTTATTTTAATTTCACTTCATCCTATCTCACCTAAGTGTCGGTCAGAGATGTATTACTTGTTTTATTTTTCAGCTTTGCTTTCAACGGAGTTTTACAAATGTGTTTTTATTCAGAGGTGAGGAGGGATGTAGTGTCCTAGGCTTTTGCGCATCTTTGCGCAGGATTTAGATGTACATCCGGGAACTTTACATGCGATGTCTGCACGAGGTCCAACGACTTCACACCACAAATCTGTGCCTTTCTTTGTTTGATATTACACTGTTGAACTGGATCAGCCTCATGTTCACGTGTGCTTGTGCTGCTGTATAAACTCTCTCGCACTCAACACCAACAACATTACACTATACATCTCACACGGCATCACTGCAGAGCGCCTAGAACTGTACCCACGGAATATGCGCGAAATAAGACTCATTGATTGATTGATTGATAACGATGTTGAATTGGTTGTTAAAGAGCCCATAATTGGTTTCATTCTAATTCAAGTCCACACACATCAACAAAATCGTCAAAAAGGCAAATTCCACCCTCGGCCTACTTAGAAGAAACCTCCGTTTCTGCCCACAAAGCTGTAGACGTACTGCCTATGTGTCCCTCATCCGCTCAACCCTGGAGTACAGCTGTCTCGGGATCCGTACAAACAAGGCGATATAGACAGCCTGGAAAATGTACAGAAACGAGCAGCCAGATTCATTACCCAAAACTACAGGGACCGAAACCCAGGATGTGTCTCAGAGATGCTCAGCAGACTACAGCTTCCCCCACTCCAGGAACGCCGGAAACAACAGAGACTCACATTTCTGTTCAAAGTGGTCAGAGGGCTGGTCCCCGCAGTACCCCCTGAGAAATTCATCCAGCAACAAAAATCAAAAAGACAAGTGAAACAACGAGTGAACAAAGACTTTACATCATCAGCCACAGTCAGAAATATCACAAGAAACAACAGCCAGTGCTTTACTGTGGAGTGTACTAAAACACCAGTGTACAAGTACTCCTTTTTCACAAGAACAGTTATTGACTGGAACAACCTTGATGACAACACGATCCAGTCGTCAACGGTCAACGAATTCAGAGGAAAACTGCCAACCGCTGACTAAAACACCAAGTGCTCTCCCCAAATTCCGCCAACGTATATTCCCAAGCTTGGGACCTGTTGGCGTAACATATCAAGATCAAGATCAAGATCAAGTCCGGAAAAATAGATTAATATATTCCGACTTCCGGTTGTATCTCGTGACAACATTTTGTTACTCTGCATTTAAGTGTTGACTTCAATCAGATGAGCCTTTGTTTAATCAATATTAATTGTCTTGCTCAATACTGCGACTACAAGTGTTTGGTCCAAAACGAACAAACGCAGAGAGAGAAAAAATATTACACCGGAGGTAAATTAGAAGTAGGAGTTATCCCCGAGTACGCTAGTACAAGGGCTCAGCAGACTTTAAAGGCACAGTGCAGCTCACAGCCTTCGTTTTGCGTTTTTGTTGCAGCTGAGTGCATTTACAGTTCAAAAATCCACATATGGTAGTAAAACAAACCCAAAACTACCCAACGACGACATCTGTGAAGCTCGACAGTTTCTTGTTCACGCGAGTGCATAAATTAACCTAGTTATTACGTGGTGTTTGGTCGGAGTTCGATTCAACTGAGTGATTCCGGCCTCGATTTTGTTTTACACAAACTCATGATGACGTCTGACATAGTTTGCTAGTGACGTGTCTTTTTGTACATGATGTGGTGATCTACCTGATCTAAATTTAGATCCAAAAATAGGTCAAGACCAGCCGGGTCCGAGTACGAAATTAATTCGTAAAAAAATCGCAGTTCTTGACTTTTTGGGTGCAAGTCAATGAAACTTGGTAGTTCTTCTAACGGATAGCTGCCTGAGGTATGACTAAAAGCCCCAGGGGCTCCGTGCACCTGGATTTGACAAGTTCAGTAACTTTAATTGTGTGTCTGTGTGTCTGTCTTTCTCCACTTAACAGCTTATTGCTGGGAAACTACTGGGCGCAGTTCGTTAAAAAGTTGATACACTAACTTGATAATAGGTCCGATTGATCGTATTAAAACTTCATAATGTTACCTGGGACCTAAATGCGAAATAAACCACAAAAACGACTTGGCCGTAGGAGGAGTTCACACCGGCGGGGCAACACGCAGCCATTGACCTGATAGAACAGCCGAACGCGTCACACAAAAATACGTCATGACAAAGTTACACGCAAAGCGAAAGAGACTTTGACGTCATTTACTTTTGTCTGTTCCTAGCTTGTCAGTGAAGACCTGACGTGAGTAAGCTTACCCAAAACGTCTTTGTTCTCTATTCTCATTGCAGCTGTGAAATAATCAATCTTGTGTCTCGGTCGTGTAGGTACAGAGTTTGCTTCTGCAATCATTGTGTTCGTGTTGATGACGGCTTCATAAGACAAAATAACTTCATAAGACAAAATAATCAGCGAATCTATCGCGAGGAAGACGTTTATATACAAAGCACCGAACCCAACCCATTTTTTGTGTGCATTTTTCTGAAGAATAAACTGCATGTGGTTAATTTCATCCGTTTAATGCTTGTCGAAACATAATTATCTGATCACAGATGAGGTCGCAGTTTGTAGGTTGAATCTATGAATCGGCCAGAGATAGATCTGCATTTCTGGTCAGAAACCAACATTCACACCACAGACATTCCAAACATTTATATTTATTGAGCGAGCCAGTCTGAAGAGTACTCGGGTCCAGCGGGAGCGTTTTTTATTTTAAAACCGGCTTCCACTGTATTGGAATACAGTTTTCTTGGTAAATGACTTGAGGGTTCTGAGGGGTCGTCCAAAAACGGGGGTACTTAAGGGGGAAAAAAATGTTGTTTTCTTGATTCAATTGTCCTGGGGTGTCGTCTAAAAACAACAACACCGGGGGTACTTAATTCAAAGAGGATTTTCACTGTGATGGAACTCAGATGCTTTCTTGGTGAATGATTACAGCGTCCTTAGTCTCAACTACTTTGGGAACGACGACACGCTTCTTAACATAAGGCATGACGGGACAGTAACGTGGCAGCCTGACTTCGTCAGAGAGACTGGCTGCAGCGTGGATATTTACAAGTAAGTCCGACACACACAAACGCCCCCTCGCACGCACATACATCATACAGACAGAGAGAAATACATACAGACAGACACAAGCACGCACGCACACATACACACACACACAGTGACACACACATACACACACACACACACATACACACACACACACACACACACACACACACACACACACAAACACGCACACGCACATACACACACCAAACCTATAGCCTTTTATAACTGAATTCGGGGCCGGTAACATTCAAGAATGTGTAATCAATTACTTCTCTGTCAACAGTCCGCCCTGTAGCTATGAATATTCAGTTTACGTAACAAATACATTTTGAATTTCAAAGTACAGATAATCGCTTTTCATCATATTTTGCCTTGATTTCTCCACACTGCCACGGTTCCCTCAGTCTGCAGAGTTGGCATTCTGTCTCAGCTGTCTTGAATATATATGAGACATTATCCTTCAATACAGTTAAACCTGCCTTTGCGACCACCTATCGATAATGATAACTTGCCTATTACGACCACCTCAAACAATCCCCGATGACTTTTCTTCCACATAATTCACCTTTACATTGCGACCACCTGTCTATAACGACCACATTTGATCGGTCCTTTTGGTGGTCGTTTTAGACAGGTTCGACTGTGATTCGCCTTTCAATAGCGACCACCTGTCTATGGCGACCCATTGGTCGGTCCGTTTGATGGTGGTTGTAACAGGTTTGACTGTAATTCACTTTTCCATAGCGATCACCTGTCTACGACGACCACGTTAATTTGGTCGGTACGTTTGGTGGAGTTGTTTTAGACAGGTTCGATTTCACCTTTTCATAGCGACCACCTGCCCATGACGACCCTTTTTGGTCGGTATGTTTAGTGGTAGTTATAAACAGGTTCAACTGTAATTTGCTTTTTTGTGGCGACAACCTGTCTGTATAATGACTTATATTGGTCGGTCCGTTTGGTGTGCGTTTTAGACAAGTTCGACTGTATTTCGCTAAAAATGTCTCGTGCCAGGTACCCGTTTGACACCCAGCAGTGCTCGCTGATCGTCCTGCCTTGGATGACCACCAATCAGTACATGGAGGTCACATTCCTTTACCTGGACACGGGCACCGCAGTGGTCAACGGCGAGTTCCTGCTGACCGGGACACGTATTCTCCAGACACAGTTTGACGTCACTTTCAGTTCCGGTTCGTTGCCCACATCAATCCAATCCGCGTCAGGTCTCTTTTCACAGTACTTTGTAGGCAGTAGCCGCAGTGTGCTTACAGTGGTACCTCTGACAAAAGGATACTCTTCGGATTGGTATTGTTTCATGACCGATCTGTTTTGTTACCTTCGCCAGTCCGGGTTATCGACTACACACGGAAGACATCGTGGGTCCGTGCGGACCCATGCTTCTCAAAAATGCACGCTTTTCCTTCTTTAAAAAACATGGGTTCGCACGGACCCACGATGTTTGTAGTCTAAATTTGACCTTTTTTTTTTAAAAATTACTTCTCGCTGAAATGTTTAGGACATGAGCTTTTTAGGTGCCTGAGGCATTCTTAAAAGCTCATTAAAAATTTCCAACTAATTTAAGAGATATTTGCAATTAAACACCCTTCTGGGTCCACACGGACCCACGACCACCGGCTAAGGTTAAGTACAGAGGGACGTATTTTGAAAGTGTCCCCTGTTGAGCGGTGTCTTCTCTCATCCGGAGGAGCCTCATATCACAGTTGCCACTGTTGTTCATTTGACGTACGTGTTGGTGTCACGCACTTGACTTCTCAACCGCACCGCTTTTCAGGCTAAAGTGCTCAGCTCTCTCTTAGGCACTCAACATCGTAGAAACAAGGAGATAATCGACTTTCAAAGTGTTCATTCATTCATATACAAGAGAACACAAAATTAACTGGGGGGAGGGGGGGGGGGGGGTGGTTAGTTCCCGGCAAATGCACCTTTTTCTTTGAAAGAGAGACCCAAAATAATCCTTTAGAATGCTAAATGTTCACAGCAAATGGGGGGCAAGGTCCCCCAGACCCGCTCCCCCACCTCGCCTGGCCAGCAACGGTACCCCTGCCTCAGCCTTTTGGAAAGCCCCTCCCCCTCATACACTAGCCTGAAATATATTATACCTTCTCTTGGCAGCATATCTCGCCCAAGGCACCTTCACCCTCACCCTGGAACGGCGCTACAGCTTTTACCTGCTCAGCACGGTGCTGCCCCTTGCTGCCTTCTCGCTGTTGTCTCCCCTGGCCCTGCTGGTTCCGGCGGACAGCGGGGAGAAGATAACTCTGTCTGTGACAGTGCTTCTGGCCAACCTGGTCTTCATGGCGTCGCTGTCCGACTCCATGCCCAGAGTGGCTGACTCCGTGTCCGTCTACGGTCAGTGGGGAGGATTTTGTTGGTAATATAAGGTGACCCCCCCCCCCCCCCCCCAAAAAAAAAAAAAAAAAAAATGCAACCCTGAAAAATGCCAATAACTTGCCAACATATGTAGAAGTTATAAGCAATTTTGTTGAGTCACCCTCTACAGACCCGATTGGTATTCCAAGTTCTCGCAAGTTCTCGCAAACCTCACAGCATAGCAAAGCATGCTGTACGGCTATCTCGCAAGAGTTGATAGGGCCGAAGATCGTAGTTCTCGCAACTTTTGAAGCATAACAAAGATCTCAGACCAACTGTACTCTTTACGTGACTTTATATCAACTCTACTTTTTACGTTACTTTCATATTAACTAGACTCTTTACGCTACTTTCAAATCCACTCCACTCTTTACATTACTTTCATATCGACTCTACTCTTTACGCTTCTTTCATATCAACTCCAATCTTTGTGTTTCAGTGCTGTACGCCAGTCTTCAGATCCTTCTCAGTTTCACCGCAGTCATTGTCAATGTGGCTGCTCTCTGCATGTCACGCATGCCCACCAGCACCACCGACAACCACGGCAAAGACAAGTCCCACGAAGCCAAGCAAGGCGACGGAGAAAGCGGCAACTTTCTCAGCAGACAGCTACGCATGTTTTACCTCAGTCTCGTCAGTCCTTCCCCCAAGGATTTCTCTCTTCGGCATCATCCTCAGCTCAGAGAAAAGTCTCCGCAATTCTATAACCAGGACAGCAACGAGGAAAATGAAAGCATCAGCGACATGGAGCCCAGGGTGTTTTATACTCAGAACTCTCGAGGGAGCGTTCTGAAAGCCAGGCCATCTTTGTACCAGGAGGAAGAGCAGAGAGGTGGTGGGGGGCCGACATGCGCTCCCATTGGTCGGAGAGACAGGATCCTTTTTCTCATCATGTTCACCATTGTTTTCCTCGTGAATGTTGTCACTATTCTCGTTCTCGTTCTTTAAGATTTTGAAACATTTTACAGCAGAGAATACGGCTTGGTTTTCTTCTGTGTTCGAGTGTTCACTATTGTTTTTCTCGTCAATGTCGTCATTATTCTTGTTCTCGTTCTTTAAGATTTGGAAACATTTTACAGCGGAGAATACGGCTTGCTTTTCTTCTGTGTTTGAGTGTTCACTATTGTTTTTCTCGTCAATGTCGTCATTATTCTTGTTCTCGTTCTTTAAGATTTGGAAACATTTTACAGCGGAGAATACGGCTTGCTTTTCTTCTGTGTTTGAGTGTTCACTATTGTTTTCCTCGTCAATGTCGTCACTATTCTCATGCTTTAAGATTTTGAAACATTTTACAGCGGAGAATACGGCTTGGTTTTCTTCTGTGTTCGAGTGTTCACTATTGTTTTTCTCGTCAATGTCGTCACTATTCTCGTTCTCGTTCTTTAGGATTTTGAAACATTTTACAGCGGAGAATATGGCTTGGTTTTCTTCTGTGTTCGAGTGTTCATTATTGTTTTTCTCGTCAATGTGGTCACTATTCTCGTTCTCGTTCTTGAAGATTTTGAAACATTTTACAGCGGAGAATACGGCTTGGTTTTCTTCTGTGTTCGAGTGTTCACTATTGTTTTTCTCGTCAATGTGGTCACTATTCTCGTTCTCGTTCTTGAAGATTTTGAAACATTTTACAGCGGAGAATATGGCTTGGTTTTCTTCTGTGTTCGAGTGTTCATTATTGTTTTTCTCGTCAATGTGGTCACTATTCTCGTTCTCGTTCTTGAAGATTTGGAAACATTTTACAGCGGAGAATAAGGCTTGGTTTTCTTCTGTGTTCGAGTGTTCACTATTGTTTTTCTCGTCAATGTCGTCACTATTCTCGTTCTCGTTCTTTAGGATTTTGAAACATTTTACAGCGGAGAATATGGCTTGGTTTTCTTCTGTGTTCGAGTGTTCATTATTGTTTTTCTCGTCAATGTGGTCACTATTCTCGTTCTCGTTCTTGAAGATTTTGAAACATTTTACAGCGGAGAATACGGCTTGGTTTTCTTCTGTGTTCGCGTGTTAACTATTGTTTTCCTCGTCAATGTCGTCACTATTCTCATTCTCGTTCTTTAAGATTTTGAAACATTTTACAACGGAGAATTATATTGCTTGGTTTTCTCCTGTTTTCGTGGGCCAAATATCCCCTTGAACACTCAAATTTTTCAGGTCATGACATGACTTGAACGTGTATGGCAGTGTACTACTCCGCTAAAAAGGCTGCCATATTCCATCTTAGAGCATAATGTGCTTGTTATGTACTGGTTTGCTTTGTCTGTCACATACTTTTTTTATGGTACCCTTCCGATTTTTTTCAGACACATTTCGAGCAGAGGAACTGTGAAACTCTGAAGCACTTTGACCAGAAATGGCTCCCGGTGATATTGTAGAAGCATGTTGCTTTACTTCTGCACAACTACTGTAATTCTCATTGTGATATGTAACTATATTGTTTCATGATTTCTTTTTTATTGTTTCGGATTGTTCATAACCAGAACTGAACTCTAAAAACACCTGGTGATATAAGATGAAATGTGATAATGTAAAACCTAGAAAAGTCCATGAAAAAATAAATGTATGCATTGTAATCTTGATAACTCTCTTATTAACTTACACACACTTTTTTTACTCACTAAATCACTCTCTTTCTTTCCCTCTATCTTGCTCTCACACACAAGCACACACATGGACGCACGCACACACACACGCTTACACACACACAAAATTCTGCCCTTCACAAGATCTTCATTTTTACATCTGTATTTTGTACAATATCATACATGTAGACCTTGCATAACATGCCCATCATCCACTTCAACAAACACACCCCAAACACACTGAAAGGATAGAGCAAAACGTGGAAAGCCAAGTCCAATATTCCACTGTGGATTATGACAACTTCAAGCTGTTGACTGGCCATAATGTCAGTGAGCAGAACACAAATAAAACGCATGCATCCTTTGAAATGTCCAAATCTTAGAAATGCACACATTTGTCACAACGAAAGCTTTGCATTGTTTCTAAGAGTTTCATACTTCCTCTACCAGAGTGATATTTGTACAGCAAGTTTATGGTGTTTCTACTGTATCAAAAAGAGGCTTGCCTGTTTTCTAAACTGACTCAGGGTTTGGACTCCGAGAAATACAATTCCACTGTGTTCATGACAATTGAACACAAGAAACAAAACTGGTAAGACTGCAACTGACAGCGAATTTGTCAATGGGATCAAGTACAGGTATTCATAATAGTTATCTTAACACTCTTAATTTATCACTTGACAAGCTGAATGTCAAATGACTGGAGACGGCCAATCAGGATGAAGGTCAGAGAGACTGAGGGCGGTTTGGGGTCACATGGCCAAAATGATCTTTGATGACAGCCTGAGCCACCTGCCTGCGACCTGATGAATGAAGAAAAGAATGCATGAGCTACTCAGTCTAATGACAACACACACAACACTGTTCAATCAGAATAGCGATGGGTCTTCTTGCCTTCTCATTGCTAGACACAGAGTTGACAATAACCGACTTATAAATACAGGTCATTGGAGGACTTTCACACAGCATAAAGTGTAGACAATGCTTTATGACTGATGTATAAATTCAGGTCATTGTACTATGACGGCCCACAATGACGACTGTCTAACAGTTAGCTTCCAAGCACAAAGATGAAACTAGCACCTTCAAGCAAATGAAATGTTGCCAAAAGAGAGACTATAATAAAATCACATAGTAAATCCAAATCTATCTACAGTCTAGTAGCAGTTTAACATCCCCACCCCTACCCCCCTTTCTCACTCTCTCTTTTCCTCTATCTGTCTCTCCATCCCTCTGCCTTTTTCTGTCCGTCTGTCTCTTTCCCTGTTTCTCACTCGCTCTCACTCTCTTAGTCTCTTTTCCTCCCTCTCTCTCCCTTCCTCCCTCTCTCTCTCTCTCTCTCTCACTCACCTTCCATCAGGTCGAGGTAAAGTTTGAGATAGTACATTTGTGCTGGAAGAGGAGTTCCGTTGTTTTGTGAGCCCTGCAAAAAACAAACAAATCACAATGCAACACTGAATTCTTGTACAAAGAACTGCAAAACCAAAGCCATACAGATGAGACAATATTATTATTATTGTGATCATTTTTAGGGGCAGTAAGGATTCGAAATGGGTGGGACTGAAAAATGTCATCAATCCTGAAGAATTTTAAGGGGTGGGGGGGTGGGGGTGTGTGTCTGGGGGTATTGCTGAAAATGCCACCGAGCCGCCGTGGGGTAAAGTTTGCCAGATAATGTCTCCAAAATGGGGTCGTAGACACTGAGTCTATATGCTTAACTATCCTAAAGATTCGATCAACTTTTTACAGTCAGCGGAATCAATAAACACACTTCTTTAAGTGCATTTGTATTTTCTTACCATTTGCAATTAAAATGTCAAACTGAGAGCTTCACTTGACTATTTGTAGACAAATAATGGAGGTGTTTGCCGACACCCCGGAACTGTATCTGCTAGGTTGTTGTTGATCTTTATCACACATGTACCTCTGTCAAGTTTCTGTTTGCCGTGTGGTATTCAGTGCTGATTATACCTTACTCCACAATGCTACCCTCGACAGCTCTGCTGCACTGATCAACCTGACCTGGTGACCATTTCTCAATAACGAGCACCTACTTGTCATACTCCGTGCCTGTGGCGTTATAGACAGGTTCAACTGTATTTCTTACACTCACCTCTGTCAGGAACTTGTTTGCCTTGTCGTACTCTGTGCGCGTGGCATGGCAGACAGCCAGGTTGTGTTGCATGAAGGCTTTAGCTTTCTGGACGTCGCGCGGAATCCACGCCACCAGCGCCCCTGCAAAAAGTGCACAACATTGATGATGAATAGACAAATTCTGGAAATAACTCGGTCAGGATTTTATGGGTTGTGGTAGAGTTGCTTTTTATTGTAAACATTGAGTCAAGCTACATGTGATGTATCCACACATGGTCGCTCGATCTGTGCACTGAGGGATGCGATCAAATCCGCATTGCCAATTGTCAGCTCTGATTTGCATACTTTTGAACTAAAAGTGCGCTCCCCAAAAAGCTAATCTTCACTGGGATGTCATTCTTTCACTTGATTTCACTTGCACAGATCATCGTCGAGTCCAGAGACATGCCATTCGCTAGTGATTGGACTACAGTGTCACATGTACCTTGACTTAGTGATTCCAAGGAAAAGCAAGGAAAACCAAGGGAAATCAACTTTTCCACAACCCATAAAAACTTATTTCCAAACATTATCAATTGTAGCTTTCTGACTCATTTGAGCACCCTTATGTCCCCTCCACCAATGTCCCCTCCACCAATGTCCTCTCTACTCCTTGCATTTCTGACTGGAAACACGAGTCTGGTGATTCATGGAAAGCCAAATCATTAGTTCATGGTCTTCAAAGTTTGCCTTTCTGTAACCAGACAATATGAATGTCCTTAGTTTCTCTAAAACCATAGGAAATCAACGTCCCTTGTGCACAAAATTACTGTGCTGCGTCAAAGACTTCTTACCACATTACCTCCTGTGCAAGTCTGGTTCAATAACAGTATTCTACTTCTAAACTATCTCATTTTTCACCAGGTCTGCTAAAAGTAAAACTGAATACAGTAGTACCTGCCATATCCGGTCACCCATTAGTCATTGCAAAGGTGACCGCAAATATCAGGTGGCCGTTCATTACAGGCCCCCTCCTCCTCCAAAAAAACCCAAAAAACACGATCAAGTTTTCATGAAGAAAAGAAAGCGATCATCCACGAGCCGCCGATTCATTGTCTCTGTTAGTTTTGCTTTCGTTTATACATCTTAATTATTTGCGTGTTTAACTCGATCGTCCTGGCTAAGCTATTGTTTCGTATGTTTCTATGTGTGTTGTTTGGATTATTATATATGTATTTGAGTGTCAGATAAACAAGTGTTTCAAACTCACATCAGCTGTGATCGATCCGGAAGTGACTGCCGTAAATGTACATGTAATTGTGTGCGCATGTCTGTATTTACAGTTTGCGCATGCGTAAGTATTCATGTCGTCTGCTCGTGCTGTGCCGTCTGTGCACACAACACACACACACACCACAGGCGCTCGCCCGCGAAAGTGACAAGTGGCCGTTAAGTGGCCGCTCCTGTCGAGTAAGAGGGGCACCTTAGGGCAAAAATCAGTGACCGTTGACCGCGTCAGACAGGTTAACGGCCATTAAGAGTCAATTATAGAAGGAAAACTCATTAGTCATGGGAAAGCTGGCCGCTCCGGGTAGGTTCACGCCCACGAAAGGGCCGGAAATGGAAGGGACTACTGTACCTGCAAATCTTATGACATTTTGTCTTGGCCTACATGTTCACATGTAGCCGATATCAGACACAACAAAAGAACATGTCTTTGAAGAAAGATTCTCAGAATGGCGCTATTGACTGTGCAGAGACTTACCTTTGTCTTCAGCACTGTCGGATGCATCCCTTTCCCCTTTGTCGTTTTTGTCTATCTTCTCTGCAACATACACATCAAGTCACGTTGACAACACTTTTGTCTGATTCTGTACATCAATATGGACGCAAATATAACATTTGGACCAGTCAATGCACACAAAATCACATGATCTTGATGTATTCCAGCAGGTGAAACCTTTTCTAATAATGCTGAATGCCCAAAACAAAGTGATCAAAGTTTCACATGAGAAGTAACTGCTCTGTCAGATTATTGATCACATCTGAAGTAAAACAAATAGAATTAGTGCTCAAAAGCAGCTGTAATCAAAGGACTTTATAAGCTGGAGTCAAAATTCTTCTACTTTCATGGGCTGCAACTCGCACTTACACTCATGTTTTGCATGAGTTGGTTTTTACGGTTATGACTGTTTCCCCCCTCCCCCCCCCCCCCCCCCCCCCTCCCGCCATTCAGGCAGTCATACTCCGTTTTTGGGGAGCATTCATAAAGTACATTAATTGAAATATGTACAGTGGAACCCCCCTTTTAAGACCTCAAAGTATCTGAAGAAAATCAGGTCTTCAAAAGGAGGGAGTCTTAAAGTGGAGGTAACTTTACAGAGACTATGAACAGACAATCTGAAAAAGCAAGGTCGTAAAAGGGAGGAAGTCTTAAATTGGGGGGTCTTAAATCAAAAATTTTAGTAATAAATTTTCATTTGATTAATAATAATAATATACTTACCCAACTCACATATGTGACAGTCCATCACAAAATCAGTCTTAAGTCGAAATTTGGATGATTTGAGTTAGTTATTATTTTGAAATTGTTAGCCTTTCCTGGATGTTTTAAAAATAAAATTAAAGCTCTAGGTCAATAAATAACGATACTACGGCCATTTTTATGAAAGAAGTTGACCGGCGGCCATTTTGAGAAATCGGGCTTGAAAGTTTTGGAAGGCACCAGCTTCACATTTTCCTTAGCAACGGGGGTTGAAAATTAACCTCACCCTTCCAAATGTTGCACAAGTGTACTTTGATCTTTCATGCATCATTTAAATGCAAAACGAAGGGTTAAAAGAACAATTATCACCATTTTTGAAGGCTTTGTTTACATCATACATGTGGAGGAAAACGGTCAAATACAGGTCATACACATCAGCAAACATTTTCACTGTCATTATCAGGAATAAAGAGGTTACATGCATCTCACCTACGTTTTTGTCCATTAGTTTGACAAACACTTGAGCAAAATCAACTTACTTGTATCAATCACTTTGTTGGCATCGAATAGGAATACGTACAGATCAGAATGTAGATCCCAAACACAGGAACTCCTCCACTGTGACAGTCTGTTCACCACAAAAGCTCTTGCACATCAATGTTGACACCACCTCCAACCTCACCTTTATACATGTCTTGCACTGAGAGCTGTAGAGCTACAATTTCCTCCGGATCAAACTGGGTGATACATCCACGACGAGTATTTCCGGGTGCAGCGTCGGGAACTTTAATCTGTTTGCAGCCAGTTCCATTGGCTTTGCAGCAACGAAGGCGAGTTCTCTCGAGCACATCACAGCCCTGTTGCAATTAACGAACTGCAGCATGCACCTCCATCACATCTCCTCTACAACTCGCCTCAACTACGTGTGTTCTTGCAGTTGATGCAGTGCCATTAGAAACGCCAACGGTGTTTTTGACACTGACGAGCGGACGGTCTGTCTCCTCTTCGTCCGCATATTCAGCAAGCGTCACATATTTCGGCATGAGAATCGGAGTCACTGAATCCAGCAACGTCTTCGGCAAAGAAATCCAACAACAAATCTTGGAGTTCGTGGTTATTTTCAAGCGAATCGCAGTTGAGAAGCGCTGTCAATCGGCGTACGTCAGTCATTGTTTTGGTTTCGTTCAGCGAACGGAAATCATACTGTGTTACTTCCCCCTGGACTGATTTGACCAATGAGGAGGCCGTTGCTAGTCCTTTTTGGAAGGCAGACAAAGCTGATTGGTTCAATCTTAAAGTTTGTTTACGTCACGATTTCCTTATTTGGAGGAAGTGGACGGGTATTTTTAACCACTGCACAGCAGGGCGGGAAAGCTGATGCAATAAGCTTTCCGACGGTACCAAACTTGTTGGGGCCCTGTCAGGGATACACTAAGCAAATTATCGGTCAAAGTGAGGCATTTTGATGTCATGCTGGACTTTTTTGATGAATGTATTGCATTTGAATCCAATAATTTAACTATTTAGCGATTGATTTTGGCATATTTGTTTGGTTGTCATGTAATTTGGGGTCTACAGAACACGTTTCTGCAAAAAAGTGAATTTCACCCAGATAGACCCTCAGTGCCTTTTCCTCGAACTAGCTCGCTTTCGTCTGGTGCGACTTAAGACTGGTTTCGTGGTGGACCGTCACATATAGCAATTAACCCTAGTTCAGTGCTGGTAACGCTGTACGCGTCCCCTTGGTAACAAGGGAGACAACTCTAAAAAAGAGTGACCAATACCCATACCGGTATCAAGGCCAGACCAATACTGAGTCCGTCTTCCTTATGCGCGCGCATATGCCGCCATTTGTCTTCATTTCTAACCGAAGCGCAACTCACTTCTTTTTTTAGATAGATATAACCCCAATAGCGGGGAGGCGGGAGGGAATAAATGATGTGAGTTGGGCAAGTATATTAATCAAATGAAAATTTATTACTAAAATTTTTGATTAAATTACATATCTTATCCAAACTCACATATAGCAGATTGCTACTATTAGGTGGGGGGAACTCACCATATCAAGAATAAAGAACCTGTCCTGCCGCTACCAACGCTGGCAAGGCAGAACTGCCAGCCTGTCGTGTTCCAGCAACATCTCTAAGATAAAAGTTGATGAAAATGTCCTCCGAGAGCCAGTAAGCCGACTCTAGGACCTCTGATAGGCACCCAGAACGGAGGACTGCTAGCGAAGAGTCCCAGGCTCTAGCCTCATGTGCTCTGGCCGATTGTCCCCTGACTGGCTTTGTCACCAAATGTAGGCTTGCCTAATCGTTGTGGACACCCATTTATCCAGGGTGACTCGAGAAATATCTTTCCCCCGAGCCGTGTTGAGGGAGATAAATAGCAGTTTTTGAGTTTCTGAGCGAATAGGCAATGTCCGAGACAGGTACCTGCTGAGCACCCTAACAGGAAAATTACATAAGTCCGGGTCTCCAGGAGCAAGAACGTTGCTCAAGGGGGGAATGTGACTAAGAGGGGATGTTTGACCAGGCTTCCGATTCTTAGCAATAAAATCTGGCCAAAACTTAAGAGAAATAGAGCCATCTTTTTCGAAGGAAATATCCTTAGAGAGTCCAGATAAAGCGTAAACTTCGCTACCACGTCTAGCGGTAGCAATCAAAACAAGAAACAAAGCCTTACGCGTCACGTTAGCCAAACTGGCCGTACGTAGAGGCTCAAAGTCCCCAGAAGCAAGAAATCTCAAAACCAAAAACAGGTCCCAAGCAGGGAGCTGAGAACTAGCACGAGCTGTGTCTAGAGAAGCGCCCTTGATAACACTAGCAATGACGCCCCCAAGATTAATTTTATGCCCTAACTGCCTGAGCGTAGAAGAGATCGCTGATCTCCTAACTTTAAGCGAAGAGGGAGAACCTCCTTGATCAGATAACCAAGACAGGTGATTGGCTACATGCATTGACCTAGGAGACAAAGGATTAACCCCGTTATCAGAACACCATTTAGACCAGGACGACCAGTGTGAAGAATACACGGAGCTGGTCGAATCCCTGTGAGAGTGCTGCACCAATTTCAAAGTCGAGGCCGAGGCACCTGCACGGAGCAGAGAGACTCGGACAGAATCCACCCGTGAAGCTGCAGAGCTTGCGGATTTTCGTGCGGCACGCCTGACTGAGGTTGCACCAGATCGCCCTTTCTTACTCCGAGAGGAATCGGTGGACGAACCGCAAGACGGAGTAAGTCTGGGTACCAATGTTGGCTGGGCCAGAGAGGGGCAACCAGCACTAACGCTGGTCTCTCGAGATCTACCTTTCTTACGACTTTGCCCAGAAGGCAAAAGGGAGGGAAGGCATAGGCCACTAGGCCTGTCCAATCCATCTCGAGAGCATTCACTCCCCATGCTTGTGGGTCCGAAAAGGGGACACAAACAGGGGTAGTCTGGTGGAAAACCTTGTCGCGAACAAGTCTATGGACGGCTTGTACACCTGAGCCCAGAGCCGATGCAACGCCTGATGAGACAGTGTCCACTCCGAATGAAGGACTTTGTCTCCCCTGCTGAGGGCATCTTTCTTTCTTTCTTTATTTGATGTTTAACGTCGTTTTCAACCACGAAGGTTATATCGCGACGGGGAAAGGGGGGAGAGGGGATAGAGCCACTTGTCAATTGTTTCTTGTTCACAAAAGCACTAATCAAAAATTTGCTCCAGGGGCTCGCAACGTAGTACAATATATTCTTTCTTTATTTGGTGTTTAACATCGTTTTCAACCGTTCAAGGTTATATCGTGACGGGGAAAGGGGGGAGATGGGATAGAGCCACTTGTTAATTGTTTCTTGTTCACAAAAGCACTAATAAAAAAATCCAGGGGCTTGCAACGTAGTACAATATATGACCTTACTGGGAGAATGCAAGTTTCCAGTACAAAGGACTTAACATTTCTTGCATACTGCTTGACTAAAATGTTTACAAACATTGACTATATTCTATACAAGAAACACTTAACAAGGGTAAAAGGAGAAACAGAATCCGTTAGTCGCCTCTTACGACATGCTGGGGAGCATCGGGTAAATTCTTCCCCCTAACCCGCGGGGGGTCTGAGGGCATCTGCCAAAACATTGAGACTGCCCTGCAGATACTTTGCTGAAAGCAGGATGCGATGATTGCTGCACCAAATCAGAATGCGACACGCACTGTCTGACAGACTCTGAGACCGATTCCCACCCTGACGGTTGATGTAAGCCGCCACGGTCATGTTGTCCGTATGTAACCTGACATGACTGTCTGTAAACAGAGGCAGAAACGCCTGAAGACCCAGAGCCACAGCTTCCAATTCCAGAGCGTTTATGTGCCAAGAGCTGTGACTGGCATCCCAAAGACCTGACGCCGTCTGCTCTGAAAGATGTGCTCCCCAACCCGTCCGTGAGGCGTCTGTGAACAGATCGTTGTCCGGAGAAGGGGGAGCAATGGGAACTCCCTGCGACAGCCAGGGGAGAAGCCAAATGCTCGTGGTCCGGCAGAACCAAGTCCCCAACTCGACCTGGACGTTCCAGCACTGAATCGCTTGATTCCATCTTGCTTGTAAAGCTGCCTGAAACGGCCTTTTGTGAACTCTGCCAAGCGGAACCAGCGAAGCCATAGATTCCATCTGACCCAGCAGGGAGGACAATTCCCGAGCTGTGGATCGATTCTTTCCGTAAAGAGAGCAAATCAGTGCCTGTAACTTGTTCACCCTTCTTTGAGAAGGGCGGACTGTCCAGTTTAGAGTATAGAACTCTATCCCCAAGTACGTGAAACTCTGGGACGATTCCAACTCCGACTTTGTCAGATTCTCTGTGAAGCCTAGTTGCCAAGCCTGCCTGAGGACCAACTGTGTGTGTGTCCTGCACGTCCTGGTCCTGATGTAGAATGAGCCAGTCGACCAGATAGGCCCTCAATCGTACCCCTTCTTGCCTCACCAGGCCACAGAGCTGACGAACGGTCATGGTGAATATCCAAGGAGAGAGAGACAGATCGAACAGAAGAGCTCGGAATTGAAAAATTCTGTCTCCCCATCGGAAGCATTCATCAGGACGTGAAAATAAGCATCTGTCAAATCGACCGATGTGGCCCAGTCTCCTGGTCGGAGAGCCTCCCTCACCGAGAACGGGGTCTCCATAGTGAATTTCACCACCCGGAGATATCTGTTCAGAGTTGACAGATCGAGTACCGGTCGCCATGCTCCCGAAGCTTTGGGAACCACAAACAGGCGGCCGTAAAACCCCAGAGACCCTTGATCGTGGACCTCCTTGACAGCTTCCTTCAAAAGAAGGGAGGCCACCTCTCCCTGCACTGCATACTTGGCCTCCGGGTCTCTTGGGAATTTGAAAGGTGGAGGTACCCTGGTCAGAGGTTCCTTTTCCTCTGCCCAGAGAGGCCGGAATCCCAAACGCACTATCCCTAACACCTACTCGCTGGCCACCAAGCGCGACCAGGAAGTGAGGGGCCGCCCGCCACCACAACGGTGAAGGCTGTAGGGATCAGAGGTTCGGGAAGGCATCATTGGGGGTGGGGATTACGCCCCGACCCCCTAGAACCACCAAAGGAAGGGCCTTTCTTCTGATATGGAGCGCCTCTGCCCCTACCTCGAGAAGAAAAGCTCTGGCTCTGTGCCTTGCCGCCCCCAGAAGAAGAGGACTGAGCCTTTTGCTGACCCTGAGGCTTGCTCTGCACCTTCGGAAAACCCTGGTGCGCGATCCGAGCAATGGCAAGATCTCTCGCATCATGAGTCTCCTTTTGCAACGCATCCAGAGAAGGACGACCCAACAGAGACCCCTCCGTGAAAGGTGAGACCTTCAAGTTCTCAATCGTTCCTTTATCTCTGATCTTAGATCCCAAAAGAAAGGCCGATCTACGAGAATGTACCGCATGAGTGTACAGTCGGGCAGACAAACTCAGCTGTTCTTGTGAAACCCTGGCTAAAGTAGCCAACAGGGTAGTCACATCTACCGAAGAGGCATCGAACCGGAACTCAAATGGATGAAGAGACGTTGCAATCGACCTTGACAACGATCTCTGAAAAGATTCCGAAACGGAAGCTAGCTCCAGCAAAGAACGTCCAGTTTCTTCCAATGCCCTAAGAGAGGCTTCGGTGTAGGGGACAGGCTTGTCCTTACTATAACCGTCCTCCCTCAAAGTGGCCAGTTCCGGTGTGACCAGAAGAGAAGAGCGTGGCAGCGCAAAAGCCTCAACAAGATTGATGGGCGGTGCGTGCAAGTTGAACTTCCAATTGATGGCCGAAAAAGCAGAAGCTTGCTGATCCACTTGAGCCAGCCAAGGCTTAGCCGAATCCGGAGCTGGACTGTGTTGAGCCAACAAAGGCACTGCAACACCCGAAACTCCCATTTGAGAGCGTGATTTGGACAAAACTTTCGCCATCTCAAAAGCCACAGACGGAGATTCCCGGAAGCGGAAAGAGCCTTTAGTCTCCTTGAGACCACGGAAATCACTGAGTGCAGAAGGTGGAAGAGCGTACTGAAGTTTCGACTCGACCACTCCCTCCTCAAAATATCTGGAAGCCGTTTCCGCTGCCAACGCAACAGCAGTTGACAGCCTCTGCGGCAACCGGAAATCAGTGCCTTCCTCCACAGCGGAAGCACCATCATCAGTATAACCTTCGTGCACTTCCATGCAATCCGGAAGTTGACCCCCACATTGACTACCATAGTCCAAAGGAGAGTCAACCGGAAGGGAAGGCGAACGTGGTGAATCAACCGAACGTAAGCCGCCCTTACTGACTTCTTCCTGCCCACCGGGCGGAAGCGGAAGCTGATCTGCCAGTACACCATCTTGTGACGTGTCCGGGAGAAACAGATCTTCCGTGCGAATCTCAGAGTCCCTACCCCAAAGTGAGCGACCGACTGAACGGCACGGGCCAGCCCGGAGATGAGAACTTTCACCCCGTCACACCACCGACCGACTGAACGGCACGGGCCAGCCCGGAGATGAGAACTTTCACCCCGTCGCACCACCGACTGACTGAACGGCACGGGCCAGCCCGGAGATGAGAACTTTCACCCCGTCGCACCACCGACCGACTGAATGGCACGGGCCAGCCCGGAGATGAGAACTTTCACCCCGTCGCACCACGAAAGGGGTTACTTCCTTCTGAGACCGCGCTCCACTTTGGCCGGAAAACCTGGTTACTCGTGGAGCTGACATACCTTGAGAAGATACAGGCACAACTGAAGACCGGACACTCGCCAAGGGGGAGTGAGCGTCAAAGGCGTCATGCGTCGCGTGAACATTAGCATGGGTGACCGTGGCGGAAGGGGAAGGGCGCACCTTGGCCAGCGAAGCAACATCCGCCACACCGGAAGGAAGAGCCCGTAGCTCAGCTCTCTTAGAGGAAATTTCTGAAGCCAGAGAGCTAACCTGCGAACTAAGTGACAAAAGCAAGGAAGCTACATCCGCAGCGACCAAACCTGAACCAGCAGAAGAGCTAGGCTCTTTCACAACTTTATCGTCCTTGACAGGCTTGTCCGAGGACTTAACCGGCAAAATGGAGGTCGCCGGCAAATCGACCAAAACATCAATGCATTTTTTGGAAGACGGTTCTACAACAGTAACAACAGCCTGGCCTGAATGTCTAGGTTTCCTAGGCGTTTTCTTAGGAGAAGACTCAGCAGGTACCTGCTTGGGAGGATGCTTCTTCCTGCCGCTATCGGCCATGTCAAAATGAACTCACGAAAAAACTTTTATCAAAAAATTTTACAAGTACAAATTTAGGCCAATTGTAGCCAGAAAACCGTGTAAAATAAGGAAAGACCTCACCACAACAGGCTGCGAAGACGAAGAAGAAGATACCAAGGGGAATGAAACCAAGTCCAAGACCCACTAACAAAAGCTGTCAAAACAGCAGGAGCGTACAAAACAGCGACCAACTCGTCTGAGCGCTGGGTTGGAATGAAGACAAATGGCGGCATATGCGCGCGCATAAGGAAGACGGACTCAGCATTGGTCTGGCCTTGATACCGGTATGGGTATTGGTCACTCTAATTTTAGAGTTGTCTCTCTTGTTACCAAGGGGACGCATACAGCGTTACCAGCACTGAACTAGGGTTAATTGCTATATGTGAGTTGGGATAAGATATGTAATTTAATGGGGGGGGGGGGGGGGGTCCACTGTACAAAGAGACAGCAAAACAAGTACAATGCCAGTCTATGACCTACCTGGGTCAGCCTTGCCTTCTGGCGGCACGGTGCTAACATCAGCGGCGGTGAGAGCGTCCGGGTTGAGATGACCGATGGCGTCTGCGATTCTCTCCGTGGCCACCAGGGCCTCTGCCATGTACATGTTGCCTACATATCTGTAACACAGCATGCAAGTTGATGTATTTAATGATGTACAATACCTATACATGCACAGCCTAACGGTGTCCTAACGACTAATTTTCTACTGCTATGTTGAGGTCACACAAACTTTGTTCTCAAAAATTCTTTGTCACATCCTCCAAGACATGCAGAGTAGTGACAAAGTTTTTATGTGACACCATTATTCACTTTATGACGTTTGAAGTTTGGCTTTTGACGTCAAAGATTTCCCTTCGAAAAAGAGGGTTAAAAGGAGAACATTTATATCACATGTCTTTAAGGTAATAGGGCGATATAAAAAATCCCTTTGAAAGTAAATTCAGCCACCCAAGAAAATGGGTGTGAGTAATTCAAGACTGCATCGACGTCTTCATTTGACAGTAAGCCATCCATGTTAACCCAATGCCCCTTGAACCTCCCGTCATGGCCCGCTGGAAGTGCCCTATGAAATCCCTGAACCGCCCGACATGGCCCGCTAAACACTAGGTCACCTACTTTCACTTTCGCTTTGAGCCTTACCCATTAGGCCTTGCGACCGGATGTGATTAATGCACTTCCTTCCGGCTGCTTCATTCTAGCGTTTGCAGAGTTTGAATCGATGCGATAGTGTGTTAGCTGTGAATTTTCAAAGTTTGAGATTTTTTTGTCCGACATAATGGCGTTGAACGAAGGTTTGGAAGTATGGTGTTCAATCATGGGGAACTCAGATGACGATTCTGACACGCCTTTCGAAGGCTTTCTACTTGAAGAGGTGAAAGGGGATGAGTCTGACATCGATCTGGGTGTTGTTATTCGACAACAGGACTTTTGGGAGGATTTTTCTGGGAGTTTCAACATATATTGGTGTAAATGAGGACTGAAGGCTGACACGTTGGACGTTTTTGAAGAACACTTGCTGGATTGTTTTTTTGAGTAAAATTTGAGTTGAGTTGAGTTGAGTTGAGTTGAGTATTACATCGGAAGTGGACAGAACATACTTGCATATGAAACTATAGTCTATTCTCGAGTTATTCTGCCATCTTCTATATAAATGTGAGTACTCTATGATTTTACATTAATTGTTTAGTTTTGTATGTGTGCATGTTGTGCGGAGTAGTTTCCCTTTGCTCAGGATTAAGAAGGCTGCCTGCCATATTTCTTTCGAATACATCACCTCAATTTAACTAATAGGAGTTACCTTACTTACGAGTGCTAGACTGAGAAGCGTCCTATGTTACCAGTACTAGACTGTAAACAAGGTCGCTAACTCTAGATTTCCGTCGGTATACCATTTAGGGGAGTAGTCTCCCTTTGTCGGTAGTACCTCTCTGCGCATGTGCCAATGCCCATAATCCCCAGTTTCAATTTCTTGCTACGGGGAGCTAGACGTGTTTTTAGACCTTTCCTGTCTAAGAAGACTTCCTTCACAGGAACTACAACATTCACCTTCAATCACGGTTTGGGCTTTCCTTTTTAAGGGCGATTACTACGCCCGTATACATTCAATGATTCATCACGTTGAACAACGTAACGAACCGTGAAAATGAAAGTGAAACGGCTTAAAAATGTAACAAAGTTACTTGGTCATAAGTAGAAGGTACTTCAATCATCAATGATACCTTGTTGACACACAGAGCCTAACAGGCTCCGTTACTTGTCTTTTTTAACTAGTGAACATGCATTTGAACGACAACTATTCTTTACTCAGTCGTTACGAATGTCGAACAGATATTTACAGCGGTTGGACCGGTTTCATTGGCGCAATAGAACTCCGCGAACGATAACTTACCTTGCCGCTTTCAATGGAAAGCAACGGCAGGTCACCCTACACATCAATGTAGGAATACGAACAAGACCTTCAACTTCGAAATTACCCGGAAGTTTTTTGCGTTTTAACAGCTTTTTATCGACTACAGCGAGGTTTACCATGCGCGTTATCCCGACCGGAAGCGCATTTCTGATCCGAATTTTTAGGCGTACAAAGTACCGAGCGCCCGCGAAGGTTACATACGGCGTATGAATACTTCTGTCATTACAAACTGCGATGACTCTTGCGGGCAGCGTAGATACGGAACGCAGTACGCTTGAACGCTGATTGAACTGAAGGCACAGAGCGCCCGCGAATGTTACATATGGCGTATGAATACTTCGGTCATTACAAACTGCGATGACTTTTGCGGGCAGCGTAGATACGGACCGCAGTACGCTTGAACGCTGATCTAGAACTGAAAGCGGGTTGTATCGAAGAATAACAACAACAAACCTCGCCCGCTTGGAAAGAAAACCAAACACTGAGATTGAGATATGCGCCTCCGGGAATATTACGGAGGGAACTTCCTTTACTCTCAGAGAAAGGCAAGTAATTCTCTCTCCTATGTTTCTGGGAAACGATGTTTTCTGCGGTTGGCAGATTATGGTTTTGGTATTTTTATCAGATGATCATGGTGGACTCACAGAGACCACGTGGTGGTACTTCTTCAAATTGGATAAAGAATACTTTCCTTGCCAACTTAACTTGATTAACTTGTAAACTTGTATGCGTGCATACATACACATTATATATATATAAATATATATTAAAAAAAAAAAAAAAAAAAAAAAAAAATTAAAAAAATTTTTTTTTTTAATTGACAAGGAAGAATTAAAGTGTATGCAAACACAGATGGGACATCTTTATTGGGATATAATCCTTTTTTCTTGGCAAAGGGTATCAAAGAAGTCAGTTGATGTTACAAATTCCATTTTCATGGAGTGTTTAAATCAGCTATCTGAGTGGTAAAAGATTTAACTTATGGATAAACTCAAGTGTTTACACTTTGAGATTTACACTCAGCTAAAATCTGTTGATACCACAGTGCCAGGAGACGGCTCTTCAAATTCAATTAGAACAGGCACACATATATACTTATGTTCTGTTCCAGTGCACAATTGATGTGCATTACACTTGAATGACATGTTATGAATAATATACAGTTGAAACCATGCCTTAGGGGCATGAATCAACTTGGTTGTTAACACATGAGTATTACACTCAGCTGAGTTTTCACAACATGCAAGATCGAGCAAGGCTCTGAATAATACTCACAGGGGAGCTTCCTATAATGTTGTCATGCCTCTACTTATTCCTGGTTCGTAGGCAAAACCTAAGCCTTGACCTTTAACAAGGCCACATCTCTACTGTTGTCACCTAATCCTACGACTAGGTTCTCAGAAGTAGACAACAGGACCTAACAATAAGAGGCCGCCCTTAAATAACACTGGCTCTAGTCAGGTTCATACAAGGGATACAATGTTTATCATTTCATATTATGGAAAATATAACATATTTGCTAAACGGATGTTGTTACAACACACAATTAACTATGCCTCCTAGACAGAGCGGCTACTCTCATGAGAAAGGTACTGGATAAACTCTTGGCACATCCATGCCGTTATCAGTACGAGGGGGAATTAAGTCATGTTGACATGTATTTATATATACGTAGACATTACCAAACAGACAATGTCGGGCGCTCTGGGGGAATACCTCCAGTAAGCACAGGAAGAGACAGGCTTCCTTTTCGCCCTGATAACTCCCAGGATCGTTGCGACAGCTTATGACAGACCCTCCAGCTGTCAGGCAAGACGTCCACTGGGCGTAACATGAGTAGAATCTCCCTGAGGTAGCTACAGCCTCGTCTGCAACCTCTCCCTTGAGGTGACCCCGAAACACGGCTGTTGACAGGACTGGGCCCCTCCCACCACTATCTTTGCCAGGGTTCCCCATCATGATGGTGGCTTCATGCATTTTGACTACCAGTATTCAGTGCTGCAAACTGCCTGTAGCGATGCTTCAGCACCGGAAGGACAGCTCCCGCCCCCCATTGCCTGTCTACCACCTCCTGACGGACTGAGGAAGACCTAATGTTTAACGCTCTTGGAACTAGACCAACACTTCACGCCTGACCATATTCAGCAGTGCCCGGCTACACAGAAGTCTGGGAGTGTGAGGAGAATGCCTAGAGCCTCCTAGTTATCTTCATCACCTGGAATGGAGAGCTAATGGTTAGAGGCTACAACCTTCACACCGGGGAGCCGCCCTACCAGTAACAAGATGGCACCTGCAATCTGCATACAGATCACCAGTCAAACAGCGGTGGACAACTGAACAGGGTATAGTAGTCACATCAGTTTCCATGCATACTGCAAGCTCTTGAGGCCTCTAGATGTCTCCTTCGGATACAGCTACAAGACAGACACTGCGTACCAAGATAAGAGGAATCAAAGTGTCTCAAGACATTTGCCTGAGGAAACGACTCTGAAGATCACTCACACTTGGAGTGGAGCTTGTTCAACAGGGTAACAGGCCCAAGAATCTTGCCATACAAGCGTCGGGCAACACGGGTGAGCATGTTCAGGCTACATCACAAGGCGGGGAGCTGTTGGAGATAACGCAGAGACGGGGGAAGAAGTGCTCTGAGATCGTCAAGTACAGAATGCTTTCATGACCTGTGGACGGACTCAGCGTAACAACTTGTAAGAGTTGCCCCTTCTTCCTGAATGTCATCTGACACCCGCATCAGCCAGGGGATGATGATAGAAATGTCAGATTGTACAGTCGACACTCAACAGAGGATGTCCGACACCTGTAACAGGTCACATCTCGACTGATAATGGTAACAACTCTGGCAGAAGCATCAACAGGAGAGACGACAGTAGACGTCCTAGAGAAGGGATGGGCCGTTTAAGATCACTGGGCAGGTGCCCCTGAGATGATCAGCAGCTTTTGGAAGACAACCTACCCCAGGGTCAGGCAGTCCTTAGGCTACAAAACCTCATGGTTATCATCCTTGGACCAAGTCAAGAACCGCCCTGATATGGCGCTTCGTGGTCGGCTGGGCGTTAAGCAAACAAACAAACCAAGTCAAGGCAAAACCCTTCAACAGGGACAGCACTCAACCTACGTCATGCTTCAGAGACGGACAGACTTGACTAAAGAGGGAATGTCTCCCGAGGTGACCCCGCCCGTTTTTCCATGGACTTTCCAGGAAGGACACTGAGAGATAGTCTGAGGTCTGGCCAGCCATCCGCACTATGAGATCCATGGGCCAGATTTCATAGATCAAGGAGGACCTCTCAGCCCATGCGGATTGATTAGTGCTGCCAGACATCTTGGACTGGGTAAACCATACGTCCCTCCATCATCGAGTCAAATTTTCCTGGAACAAGAAGAGCTTCCTCTACCTTTAGGGGTATTGGGTACGGCCACAGACACACTTGGATTTGGGAAGGCTCAGCCACCCCTTCCAACCGAACCTTGAATTGGACAAGCTTCGTTTGCCTCTTACAACTGGCGCTCTAAGATCCCTGGACCACAGAGATAAGACCTAGAGGTATTCCTCCCCGAAAGGCATAATGAGTGCGGCAATACCTTTGACAGTGGGTGAATGTGTCCATCCCATCCATATGTAGACTCTCAGATGCCTGGACTCTAAAGCTAAAGGAGCTGGAGGAAAGAGACACAGTGAGATCCTAGCAGGAGCTAGGAATACCACACAAGGCTATCTCCCTCGCTCCCAGTCTACGGTGACACAAGGTTATTGGGTGAGTATAAGTTGTGTCACTCTAAGAGCTTGAGGTAGAGACACAGTGAGATCCTAGCTGGAGCCAGGAATACCACACCAGCCTTTTCTCCCTCGCTCGAAGAGCCTGAGGTAGAGACACAGTGAGATCCTAGCTGGAGCCAGGAATACCACACCAGCCTATCTCACTCACTCCCAGTCTACGGCTACGCGTCGTTTTGGGCGAGAAACGTGGCAACTCGGGTGCTGACTAAGACCTTTGTCAAGTCAGAACTATGCATCAGACCAAGAGAGTACACCTCCTGCCTCAGGCAGGGGCCTGAAAACAACTCTGCATAGTCACCCTAGAGCTCAGCTCCACAAACAGCTGAAGTGCCCCAGAGCTCACAAAGCTATGCTGGTCAGACAATGCAACACTTGCCGCCCACAGCCACGCCTACTGAAAATCCAGATATGGACTTGGGTGATCTAGGCAGAAGTACTACTGAGATCACAACATAGACATCTTTGTGAGTTCAACTACCAGGGGGCAGAACTTTGCATCAGCCCAAGATAGTGCACCTTCGGCCATAGGCCGGAGAACATCACTGCATAGTCATCTAAGAACTTGTGAGCTCTACAGAAATCTGGAGTGTCCCAGAACCCACAAAACCTATGCTGGGCAGACAACCCAGCAGATGCCACCTACAACCATGTTTACAGAAAACCTAGATCAAGGACCTGGCTGATCAAGCCAGAAAACGGTCCTGCTGAAATCACAAATGGGACCTCTCAGTGAGTTGCATGCCAGGCATGGCACCCTCTTGAGTAAGACAAGAGCGGTCATTCAGCCAATAAGGGCTCAGAGATGCCCATGGTCACTGGGGACCCCCTCACGCTATAAGTGTGGAATTTTAAAGTAAGAAGCAGGTTTTCCCCTTGGGTAAAGGCAATACAGCTGGCTGTCTTTCACTGGCTATTCTAGGACAAATGGTACCTATAACCATTAAGGGTAGGCTTATAGCCCCCCACATGCGTTGAGACAGGCACAGGTAAGGTGCAGACAGTGACCGTACTGCTGAGCGCACTTGCGCTTACTTCCTGTCACGCAGGAGGAACAGCTAAGTCAGCCTGAATTTACACTGGTATCTGTGCCTACCATCCTCATTAGAGAGGTAAATTCAGAGAGGATATATATATTCATTCATGCGACTGGCACAATTGTTTGCCATGGAAAGTGGTGCCTCAGACCAGAATTCTACAGGATCTCTGGAAACTCTGTCAATCTCCCTTAAATGGAGGATCAGTCGCAGAGACGCACCTTGGTGATAAGTTCAAGGTATTAGAGGAATTGTTATCTCTGACCATTCCTCATCTTTTAGGTCGTTCACCTGATCCGCCTGCAGAACTTTACGTTGCTGGGGAGTTGGGTCGCTCAAGGCGCATAATGGCAAGTCATAACCATAACCCAACATTGATAAAGACAAGTGATCAGAGGAATAGTAACGACCATCGAGTAGAAACCAGCTCTACATTGACAGGTGGGACTTTCTTTCGATTGTCCCTTTCTGGAGCAAGTTGACACAGTGGCAACAATGCAACTTGCCACTCGCCCGACTCAGGATTTCTTGCTTCTCAGTCCGATGATCTATCCTTTTCTTCCCCCGATTTTACAGGGGGGATTCCGGACAAATGGGCTGAGTCGGGTGAGGTGACACTAGATTACCGATCGAAAGTCAACCCTCCAGCCTGTTATCTATTCTCCTATTAGTTAAATTGAGGTGATGTATTCGAAAGAAATATGTATTTTTTACAAGTAAAATGACTATTTCTAAGAATACTCACCTCAATTTAACCAGAGACCCTCCCACCAACCCCGCTATTGACTTAATAGCTTCGAATTGAAACTGGGGATTATGGGCATTGGCACATGCGCAGAGAGGTACTACCGACAAAGGGAGACTACTCCCCTAAATGGTATACCGACGGAAATCTAGAGTTAGCGACCTTGTTTACAGTCTAGTACTGGTAACATAGGACGCTTCTCAGTCTAGCACTCGTAAGTAAGGTAACTCCTATTAGTTAAATTGAGGTGAGTATTCTTAGAAATAGTCATTTTACTTGTAAAAAATACATTTTTTTGTCAGGGGGCATTGGGTTAAATTCAAAACCCGGAACCCTGTACCTGAAATTCGCTTTGTAGCATGTAGACTTTTTAGACAGCTCACCATGCTTCCAAATGCTCTATATTTGTATGCCTTCCTGTGAGTGAATGTGCATGTAAATATATGATCATCTGAGTGTGTGTGTATGTGTGTGTGTGTGTGTGTGTGTGTGTGTGTCTCAGCGTATCGATGCATGGGGCTTGTCAATGTCACAAAGATGTGAGTAGCATATTTGTGAGGTGAAACCACGTCGTGTTTTTAACCTCCCTAAATGTTGTACAGGCAAGGCGTAGAGACTAGAGATCGTAATTCACGTGTTTCGGGTGTTTCACGCAAAACTGGCTTTAGCTTGAGATGAGCTGTGTTTGAGACATGTAGCTGGTCAGGGGTAAATAACGACACAGCGTTTGAGATTTTCAACCGGGAAGGTTGTCGGGCGCGTGTCAGACTTGTTCTGGGAACAAGTACTCTTTCAAGAGACGGGTCTCTTAAAGGCATACTAACGCACTCCCGTGTTTACAAAGTGTAGTTTGCCCACAATCGATGTCAAACGCACCATAAGACCATATAATGACGATACGTCACCATGCGCGGACCATAATACATGCATTACAGCTTGTTCTAGCCTCTGAAAAAGTGAGGATGTCAACAAAGCCGCGGTGTTCTCTCCCTTGCATCAACGTTACATGTGTTGCCAAATCTATAAATAGGACGATCCAGATCAAAATGAAAATTCAAATATCTCAACATTTAAGGGGTCCTAGACCACAATATTTTGCAGGGAACTTAATTTAGTCTGTCTCCAGCTGTTGGTAAAGCAATTAGCGTGTATAGTCATCGAGTACATATGGCTTTAAGGTAAATGATTTACTATGTTGTATATTAGTGACGTTGGAATACATAGCTGGAGCGTAAAGGTTAGTGCATATAAAGTGCACCAAATCTTAGTGTGAAGCGTTGAGAGAATTCTTGATGTAATTGTATCACGGTTTTTCATGGGGAATTTCTTGAACATAATTGCTACGCATTCATGTTATGTTTAAGACGGTCATGCTTTGTATGGGGAGTGTTATTCATAGATTAAGTATTAGTTTGGATATTGAATGTGGACGGAATGTGAAAGTGGAATGAACGAGAATGTATGAGTGGTACATGAACGTTTGGAAGAAGAGATGGTTTTAGAGAATGTTGTATTAAGACTTGGTTAAATTCTTTAGGAGTTTCCATGAGGGATTTCCATGGCGTATAAGGGAGGGTCCTTACACGGGAGAAGCGCGGGACGATGGTGGAAGCAAGGGACCACCTCGGCGCAGATGACTAGACGAGTGGAGTCTTCATCGATACCGGTCGTAGCTGACGACGGTTGTTTCCGCTACGGGCGGAAGGGTTTCTCGGGGAGAAACCTGGAAGGTGTGTGTTGGCATCTTCAGTGAGAGGTGTGTTGGCATCTTCAGTGAAAGGTGTGGGTTGGCCTCTTCAGTGAAAGGTGTGTGTTGGCATCTTCAGCGAAAGGGGTGTGTTAGCATCTCTGTGTGTTGGCATCTGAATTCATTATTCTACGAGGATTCAGCGAGACAAGTAAGTGAACTGGCGACATGCAGTGAGCCGTGATACGAACTCGTGAGTGTCTGTTGGTACCTTCTTGTGTGCGTTAATCTATTATTTGAGAAAGTATTGTTATAATATGTATTTACATGCCTTGGGTGAAAGCTGGAAGATTGTGCGAACTGTGTGTCGAAAAGTTGTTTCGTATTGATGTATTTAAAGTGAAGAAGTATGTTGTTTCTTGGTTGAGGAAATAATGAGCCTGCATCCTCCCAGATTCTGTTTTTGAAGTGTTTGGTGTGAAAGGGTAGAGACAGTGCAATAGGGCAGAACACGTACATTAAATTCACATGCAAACCACTTCGTGACAGTCAATGAATACTTAATTCTCTCTGGATGCACGCATGCATGGATACAAAAGGTAGAATTTTCAGTGACCTTTCAATAACCGTCATGCCCCAGACGGACGAGGCTGTCTCTGCATGTTGTGTGCGTGTTTGAGAAGTACCAGGCAATCATTCAGTCTAATAACATCGAACGCAGAAGAAGAAGAAGAATTCAGTCTAATATGGGTGTTTGTGGGTACAAGCATAAGTATTTTCACTGACCGTTGTGCCCCAGACAGACGTGGCTGTCTCAGCAGGTTCTGTGCGTGTTTGAGGGCTACCCGGAAGTCGTTGAGACACAGGGCAACGTAGGCACTGGCGGCCAGGATGGAACACCTGTAACAGCAGGAAAGAGAATTATTACTCACACACACAAAAATCAAAAAAATCACACTCTTACACGAGGGCCCCAAAGGGGGGGTATCATCACGATCACGGGAAGGGAAATTTTAGCTTTCACGATCACAGTTACCTTGATTTTTGTTTTCACGATCACAAACACCTTGACGAACAGAGGATCATAGAGTGATACAGCTGTGAAAAATGTACGTTGAAAATAAAATGCTTTGCAATAATGCCCATCACGATCACGAAAACAAATGACGATCACGATCACGAGACTTGATTTTTTTGTCATCAAGAATCACGGGCAAAGTCCCATCACAATCACAGAAATGGAAATTTCGGCAATCACGGTCACAGAAAGGTCAAAAAACGCCAATCACGATCACGATTTTAAACCCTTTGGGGCCCTCTTACACATACAACAAAATCAGACGCACCCACACACACACACACCCACACACACACACGCATAAAAGCTCTTGCATGAAAACCATCACTAAAATTAATTTTAAATGTACTTTCGCTGGTTTTCTTTGCAAACCTACCTCATAATCCCTTTCATTTGCACTGCTGTTACACCATAACATATACATACTGCTGTACACCAAGAATACAACTGGCCCATTGCAATCAGAAGAGTTATCTATGGTCTTATCTAGGATCAACAGGAGACAACAATTCAGACAGTTTTTGCACCATCCTATAACTGACACATCCAACTAGCCAGACCTGAGGTTGGCGACTTCCGTGGGTCTCATGGGGCTGGCAGGTGGGGCTGGTACCAAGGCTGGCTCTGCTGCTGCTTTGCTGTGAAGCACACATGAACACATGTAGTATTCAGACAGACTCCGTTGTTCATTTAAAGCAAAATCTTTAAACTTTCTTCAAAATTCATTTTCACATATTTTTTCCCCCACGTTTATGGTCTCTTCGATATAGAGTTAAGAGACTGACATTACATTGAAATCAACATGATATGCAAGCGTAACACATGAAAGAATTATAATCAGCTTAATACTTATATATATACGACAGCAGAACGATTGACTGAAACATTCACAGGGTCGAGGTAATACCGACAGGTCATCATGAAACTTAACACACGTACGTGATTAATACAAACTTGGCGCATTCATTTACAGTGGACTTATCTACTGCCACTGTTCATGAAAAGACAGATTTCAGCATCTGAAGGATAAGATGCACTGAGGTTCAGGGTTCTGATGAGACGTGTATACTCCCTACTTTCAAATGCAGACACTGAATAAAAGTGAGAAAGATTTTATTTCATTTACTTTATTATCCCATTGTTGGGAAACTTGGGTCGCTTCCTCCCAGTGGAAAGCTAGCAGCAACAAGAGTCACGCTTCCCAGGTGGATTCGAACCTGTGACCCTAGGATCACAAGTCCAGTGCTCTACCAACAGAGCTACCCGGCCCCTGTGTGTAAAGAACTAAAAAAGTGTGGCGTACGTGGTATCGTTGTCCTCAACAGGAGTGATCTCAACGTCCAGGGGGTCAGGGGGCAGCAGGTTGAGGGCGTTACTCAGACACATGGACGCAAACTCCATGGACAGTGCCGGCACTGCTGCTGCTGGGTTGTTGCTGTAACACACAAAAACAAGGACTATTGCTGGATGTGTGAATAAAAATCTCCATCCATGTTAATACATTTCATCAGCTCCAAGTCCTAACCCCACTCTAGTCATATGAGTAGTAAAGTATGTAACAATACACGGTCAACTTTGATGGCAAACTTTGTAAAATTACAAACACAACATAATCTCTGAAATATAAATGCATTTGAAAATAAAAAGTATGGCCAAATACCTATGATTACAAATTCGAAAAATAAGGTATTGCACATAACTGTGTTTGAATTTTAAATGTGTCAAGCGCAAAGAGCATAATTGTAAAGTTATGATGTTGTGCTATATAAATGCTCATTTATTATTATTATTATACAGTTTTAGTGAACGAGAAGAAGAAGAAGAAAGAAGAAGACACATACTGTTTTATTCTGCCCCGTACCAGGACCAATGATAAGCTCTCCATGGTAACCGCTGAAATTAGGACAGCATTATTGTACACTAATGTGTTAACTGAAACTAACATACAACAGACTATGCTTGCACAAATACACACCTAGTTTTGTTCTGACCGGTACCAGGGCCGACGATGAGTTTCCTGTGGTATCCACTGCCCACAGAGCCCTGGATCACCTGCTGTCGCTTCTCTAGCTTGGAGTCGTCGTCGTTGCTCTTAACAACACACATAGAGCAAATTTAATGTTATCTGATACCTTAAGACATCACAATAAAGAAGAACTGTCAGCTAACACTCAGTGAAATCTCCACTTTACACTTGATATCTGGGATATCAAATCATAAAGTTTTCACACAAAAATAAAGAAAATTGTTACGTCTTCAACTCCCTACCCCTAGAGAGGAAGAACATTCTGTGTCAAACACATACGGAAAAACACAACTATTCAAGTGCCCCCCCCCCCCCCCCCCCCCCCCCCCCTTCTCTTTGAAAAAAGAGAAGGAGCTAAAGCAAAGGATTGATTTCTTTGTGCTAAAGAGCTATAAGACTATCTACGTCAGATGAAACGCCAACCATATGGATCCCTACTGTTGGTACTTCTGTCCTATCTGCTCTGGCGACCACCTCTTGAAAACGGCCACCTGCCCATAACGACCACCTTTACAAATCCCCTATGAGTGTTTAAAAAAATAATTCCCCTTTCCATAGCAACCACCTGTCTATAATGACCATGTTTGGTGGGTCCCTTGGCTGGTCGACTGTAGTACCAACTCAAAAGATTTGGGCCAAAGAAAACAATCATCAACAAGCTTCCACCTGAGAAACCCAAGGGGAAAATGAGTTGTACTGCCACTCACCTCTCTGTGATGCATGACGCAGCATTCAGCCAGGCGTAACCAGAGTCGGGGGTTGACCTGATACACCTGACTAGCCACCACCAGACAGTCGAAGGCCTGGGAGGGCTTGCAGCAGTGCAGCGCCTGTATGCCCATGTTGTACAGCAGCTCGTAGTGACGGCTGATGGCTACATACTGAATGGGTTTGCCTGCAAGTTCACAAAATACATATGAAATACAGTGTTCTAGCAGCAAACTGGATTGTTTGATCATACAAAGGATTTACTGCTATGTGTTCAATAGAAAATGGTCGGATTTGACCACTCTACCTTTCGCATTGGATGCCAGCTTCTTATCCACCCATCAGTGTCTGGTTCAAAAGAGAGCAAAAATATATGGCTAACGACAGGGTTGAAAGATTCCGTCACCTCTCAAAGAAATTACACTCCAAGAAATTACTTAATCATTTGCCTAAAGGTTTGAAATGAATGTGACACTCACATCACAGCATCCTGCAAAGCACTGACCTTTTGACGTGGCCTTGACCTCCTTCATGGCCTTCTCGTTCTCCTGCCAGGCTCGCTGCAGATGGTGAGCCCCTGTGTGCGGTCGCCTCATCTGCAGGTGTATGCACGCCATGTTGTTGTGGAACATGAGCTGCAGACTCTGCCCTGCCGAGGGGATGCCAGTGGTGGGCGCTGACGTCAGGATTTTCTGTGCCTTCTTGCTGTTACCGCGCAGATACTCAAAGTATGCACGTACATACTGCACAGCCGTCCCCTGTTTTGGCATACCGTGAACGAAAGAATGAGTACTGAAACTGACCGATTAAGAATTTCAGGTTTTAAGTTTAATAACTAACAAAACATAATAAAGAGACCGTTTACTTAGCTATCCAAAACAGTAAGTTTACATTTTGGACCCAAACTTGCCTCACTATAACCAAGAGTATTCACTCTCTCACAACCCATACACACCCGACAGAGTTATTTCCACACTTTTTCTATTTGAAAATCAAAAACACAAATGAGATAAATAAATCATTCTGTATCAGATGAAGGATGGTGAAGGAGAGTGGGGGTAGGGCAGAAAGATATAACAGGTGTTCTAACTTACAGCCAATCCGGGACTGCTGACCAGTGTCTTGATCTCTCGTTTGCATGACTTGAGTGACTTCATCATGGCCAGGCACCGAGTCTTGAACTGCCAACACATAAAATCAAAATGACTGTGGGGTATGACAAATGTTTAGAGGGTACATGTCATATTCAGTAAATACACATTAAAAAAAAAAAAAAAAGAGAGAGAGAGAGCGAGAGAAAGAAAGAAAGAGAGAGAGCAACAAAAGCTAAATTGGTGCTTCTTGACAATGATGGTATTTTACACCAGCAGTTAATTCTCCATCAAAAATGAAGAAGAGAACCCCCCCCCCCCCTCTCACTTAAAAGAACAAAGCAATAGAGTGGAATCCCCCTTTCAAGACCTCCCATTTTAAGACTTCTCATTTAAGACCGCGGTTTTTCATTTTGTGTGTCAGCTGGCCGATGTGAATGCGTGATGTATTGTGTAAAAAAATTCCATCTCACACAGCATAAATAAATCCCTGCGGCTTGAATATGTGCGCGATATAAATTGCATAAAATAAAAATTTAAAAAAATAAAAATCCCTGCGCTTAGAACTGTACCCACGGAATACGCGCGATATAAGCCTCATATTGATTGATTGTATATTACCTCTGTAAATTTGACCTCGTTTTAAGAAACCTTCCCTTTTAATGAAGACCTCATTTTTTCAGACATTTTGAGGTCTTAAAAAAGGGGTTCCCCTGTACTCAGAACAAACTTACCAAGCATATTTTGGCCTTGATAGCATCGTTGCCCTCAGAGGTGCCTGAGGACCCTTCCTTCCCTTGTTCCCCCCGTTCAGGTGTGCCGCTGCCCTGCCCCCCACTCTTGCCGTTTGACGTGCCTTTCTCCAGGTAACCAAGCACTCGCAGAGCTTTGTCTGGCTGTAAGAAAAGTGTTCAAGATGTTAGTCATACAGTAAACAAAGCTGGGAGGGTTGAAGTGGGAGAAACTTGTGAGAAGTTGTGTTTGTCAACCACTGTGCGTGTGAGTTTGTGTGTGTGTACATGTGTGTGTGTGTGTGCGTGCCGATCGATGTGTGTGGGTGCATGTAGGCAAATGTGTGCATGCATCTTTGAGAACGTATTTACATGCCTGCCTTAAGAGAGCATCATTTTTCCTCTTCGACGAAGGTGATTTCATCCCCTTGCACAAGGTCTAACCTGTCTTAACACACAGGTGTCAATGTCTAAAGCGGAACAGTAGCGATAAAACGAATTATATGGCTTATGAAAGAAAGAAGGGACACAATGCAGCTCCTATTCATATGTTGCTACCATGGATACTGTCCCCTGATGTGTATGTGTCTTCCACTCGTCCTACCCAAGTTGTCGGCGCATACCCCTGTAAAAAGGCCTGAGCTGTTCAGTGAGGTATCAGTCTAACTTCAGCCACGTACAGTGCACGAAAGAATCTTTCAGCTTGGCTTGCTTTTGAGAGAAGCGACAGGTTCTAGCTTTGCAGTCAGACTGAACATTGTGACAACAGCTTGGGCTTTTAATAGGGGGATGCGAGGGAGACTTGGGGAGGCCGGATGGGATATACACACATCAGGGGACAGTATCCAGGGTAGCAAAAGGTGGATCGTAGCTGCATTGTGTCCCCTCTTTTTTTTTCTAAAGCCAACTAATTAGTTTCATCGCTACTGTTCAGCTTTAAAGAAATGACTTACCTGTCCAACACACAGGTGTGAACGTTTAAAGAAAGGACGTACCTGTCCAACACACAGGTGTGAATGTTTAAAGAAAGGACTTACCTGTCCAACACACAGGTGTGAATGTTTAAAGAAAGGACTTACCTGTCCAACACACAGGTGTGAATGTTTAAAGAAAGGACTTACCTGTCCAACACACAGGTGTGAATGTTTAAAGAAAGGACTTACCTGTCCAACACACAGGTGTGAATGTTTAACACTATTGTGACTAGCATTGCCACGGCGTTAACGTCCTGCCTGCCCAAGCTTCCCACCAAGAAACTTCCCAAAAAACAGTAACTGTAAAGAAATCTGTCTAGCAAGCTTGAATTAAGTCCAATCACCACCAAATTTTGTGTACTAATTAAAAAATGGATGCCCAGTTCAGTCGTGCTATTTATAAGTTTGTCACGCGATTTGTTTTAGCAAAGGGGGGGGGGGGGGGGGGGGTGTGAAAGGGGGATAATTTGTGTTTTTTAACGTTTTTTTGTGTGTGCTTTCTTTTCCACTGCTTTTTTAAAAGTTATTTTTTAACAGAAAGTATTATAAATAATTTTATAACCAAACAAGGTGTAAAACCTATGAATTAGCTGAAATATTGTTAAAATTCTACACAGAAATAAGGAGACAGTACAAAGAAAAAAACAAGCAAATCCCGCATTCACTCACAGCATCCTGACTCAAATGAAACAAAACTGTGACACTCACCAAATGATGTCTAGGTAATCCATATTGAATATAAGTCACATTTTCACAACAAAGTCCCAACTGTACACCTATGAACATTTCCAAAAGGATTAGGAGGCTCCAGCCATCCATTGTTATCAGTGCTGCCACGCCCCCCTTGCAACTACACGATTCGAAGATTCATGCAGTACCACCCTACCACGTGTAGTTTGCCGACTCATACTAGCAACAACAGGACTGTTTCTTCCTCAATATCACTGCTATTATCGTTTTCTTGAGGCGAAAACAACACGTCGGAATCATGATCTACAGGATCCTCAAGATCCAACATCCGGAGAATCTCCTCCCGTGACAAGGCTCGCCTTCGATTCATTTGTTTTGTTCGAAAAAACCACTCAAATCTTCTCTAATTTGCACATGGCGGAGAGCAAGTCATGTGTATCAAGGGAAACAACTCAATTTATTGCAAGCTTCAAAAACCGGGAAGCAATCACGAGTCGTGTACCTTGTATGTCTGTTACTTAAATAGTCACTTCCCGTCCGTGGGCGTGTCAGCGATGTTACTAATTTAGCCACCTCCCGTCGCGAAAGTGTTAAAGAAAGGACTTACCTGTCCAACACACAGGTGTGAATGTTTAAAGAAAGGACTTACCTGTCCAACACACAGGTGTGAATGTTTAAAGAAAGGACTTACCTGTCCAACACACAGGTGTGAATGTTTAAAGAAAGGACTTACCTGTCCAACACACAGGTGTGAATGTTTAAAGAAAGGACTTACCTGTCCAACACACAGGTGTGAATGTTTAAGAAAGGACTTACCTGTCCAACACACAGGTGTGAATGTTTAAAGAAAGGACTTACCTGTCCAAAACACAGGTGTAAATGTTTAAAGAAAGGACTTACCTGTCCAACACACAGGTGTGAATGTTTAACTCATTCAAAGCGCGTCTAAATTTCCCCTGTGTTCCCTGCCAGCGCGCGATTTAGAGCCATTTTGAAAAAATTATTAAAAATCAACAACACAAAATAACCTTACATACCTTTATGTTTTGCAAAGTTTGGAACTTACTTTTTTAGAAAATATATGAAACATTTGAAAGTACATACCTTTTGTTGTCTTCATATCCAGGCAAAATATCCAATTTGAAGCAAAACAAAAAAACTTGTTACGTCATGGGTTCATCATACACAATGTCATGATCGACACTTTCATTGCCCGAATCATCACCCAAATGATCGTCCATTGGCACAAACTCGTCACCAGAATCTAAAATATCATCTCCACTATCATCATCGCTAAGGTCAAGATCATAACCGTACTGAATAACAAGTTCTAGCACTCTTTTCAAGTTACTACGTCTCAGCAGAACGATCCGCCATCTTTGAAAAGTCAAAACACGTGGGTCGCACACCGCCAACAAAATTAAATTAATCCCAACAATTGAAGGGAAGGAACTGTTTACAGTGAATGGTTCCACTGTAGACAGACAGAAGTTCATTGCATGGGTTGTTTCCCTTGGTCAGCAGGACCGTTTACACCGTTAAAAATTCGTGATATCCGTCGGATCTCAAGTGCCGGCACGCAGCCAACGCTAAACACAGGTGTCGGACTTCCACGTCCGACGCGCAGCGAATGAGTTAAAGAAAGGACTTACCTGTCCAACACACAGGTGTGAATGTTTAAAGAAAGGACTCACCTGTCCAACACACAGGTGTAACTCTGTCCACAGGAGTAAGACATTCTGGGCCAGCGCCTCGTCTGTAACAAACAACTTTCCTTCAGCAAACTTCACCACATTGACATAATGTAAACATTAGAGTGCAAACACATCTTTATGATTCACACTCACAAAAAACACTCACTCAAAATAGCAATCATAATTGTACAAAGCATGTTATCAAGGCATAGATCTATTTAAGGTAAAACTGAGTTACAAAAAACAAACAAAAAAAGCAATTCTAAAATTGTCCTCTCCCTTGCCACTTCCTTCCCATTCTGCCACACTACGGGAGGAGATAGCTAATTTATTAGCAGATCTGGCATTGAAACCAGTTTGTTGCTACTGGTGTGAGTTCAAATCCAGGGTTCAGCTGGGGATTTGATTCCAAGAGTCTCATTGCATGCATGCACACGACAAAGATCCCAAGTTGACAGCGAAAGTCTCACTCTCAAGGCTTGGAAAACATCAACACACACATGCAGGATAAAAGGAAAGATAACTGGGAAGCGCCATACTGTATGGCAGCTCGCTTTCTCCAGGGAGAAAGCAGCCTTACTAATTAACTAAACCTTAGTCTAGACTGCTGTGACCAAAAAAAAACCATCAACAACAACAAAAATGACAAAGTTCACCATAACTTTCTTGACACATTTACAGGGATGAAGCTTTTAATAAAAGCACATTTGTCATTCTTCCCAGTTATTTCTGTTTTATTTTTCAATTTGCAAACAGAAGGTAAACAAACAGGGCAAATAAAACAAGCAAAAGATAAGAGGACAAAATAAATAGACAAATAAATACATTATGTAGATAGATAAATGCATAAATAGATAAATAGAGGAATGAATAACTAAATAGAGGAATACAAATTAAAAATAAAAGAATAAATAAATAAATTAATCAATAAGATCCCAGTACAAACCACTGCAATGACATCCAATCACCTCATACATGCTAAATCATAAAACCATTCCAAGAAAAGATTTAGTCTGTGCTCCAAGCAACATAGACACCCTCATCTAAAAAGATGATCCACATATGATTATATTATTTTCTGCACCGTAAGTGTTACTTGGCTACAAAACTGTACACCAGAGAGAATGCACCAACACATGAATTAATGTCTACAGTTTAGTAGGTCACAACTGTTATGTTCTGTTAAGAAGCTGCACAGGTGTAGAACCAAAAATGTAAAAGCATATATAGATTCGATTAATATTAATACATGTATTAGCACGAACAATCTGTGATGTACTAGCTCAGCAACTCACTGGTCTAATCCTCTCATGATATTCTAGCATCTTCTGCAAACTTTGACATCACACACTAGATCTGTCCAGGAAAATACTTTTGTCAGTTGGAATCACTGTTTTGGGGTAAACGTGGAAGACAAAAACTGACACAGAAAGTTAACGATGTTAATTTTAGCCTGGAAGTGGAACACTTTACACTCTGCAGCTGGTCTGCTAACGTCTGTGATTAGCATCTTTACTTCCCACACTTTCACACGACCAAACTGTGCACTGAAAACAGTCTGTGCATCGAGAAAAATCTCTTGGAGGGAAATCCATGCCACCCTTTCACATTACCTTGCAATTGTAGCTGAAGAGCTGCATTGTGGACAAAGAAACACCCTCTGATATTACAGTCAGGAAAATGTACAGTGGAATCCCCCTTTTAAGACCTCCACAAAATCTGAGAAAATCAGGTCTTAAAAAGGAGGGAGTCTTAAAATGGGGGTAAATTTACAGAGGTTATGTACAGAGAACCTGAAAAAGCAAGGTGTTAAGACGGGGGAAGTCTTCAATTAGTGGGTCTTGGAAGGTGCCCGGGGTTCGATTGTATTCAAATTAGGGTTCAGTTATGCACCCAAGCTTACAAGAAGTGCTTTGTCAACAGAACTTCTAAATGTATAACCACACAGCTTCTGAGGTATCAATTACACAAAAACTGAACCAAAGACTAATGCATTAAAAGAAACAGATGCAACAGAGAGCTCTGGGGTGAAAAGCAACTGTGACAGTTGACAGTGATCAAGGCAAGCGGTTACTGAGTTAGGTATCCTGCAGCAATTCGCACCGAGTGTGCATCTTACCACTTTCTTAAAACCAAGTCATAAGAAGTGGGGTGAAGTAAACTGAGCCAAGCGGGACATAAACAAAGCACAATCACATGACCCAAAACATAAAAGATAAACACAAATATAACCAAAGTAAACAGGTGAACAAAAAATAAATAAAGCCTCAGCAACGAACAACAAATAAAAAGCAAACGTCTGCTAAACGGAAGGAGCAACAACTAAAGTAACTATTCATCCCCAATACGATCACAAGTCACATATTATCATATAAAGCTTTCAAAACTAAGTGAGATAAATAAAGGAAGCTTATTCGCCAGTAATGGCAAGAACTGAACACTAATGAGTTTGAAGACTTTAATGCCATAATAATGCAGTTTTAGCATTAAGAAAACAGTTACAAATCATGCAACACAAACTGACTTCGGTATTATTACTACTATGAGTACCTACAGGTATATATATCTCACTGACTACATAAACTATGTGCAAATAAAATACAACATTAGAACACACACTTTAAAATGGCTGAACAGTACGATTTAAGGTCTTTGCAGGCTGTTGGAAGACCCTGGTGATTATAGGACTGGAGCGTTGCCTGGAGACGTGTCTAAACAACCAGCTGAGACAATGTACTATCACCAAGTGTGCTCTTTGACGAGAATGATAACTAAATGAGGCAGACTGCTACAACACAAAAACAACAACATGTTAAAGGCACAGTAAGCCTCCCGTAAACCATCAGAGATACTGTCAGGCTTTTACACACAGTACAAACACCCTTTCGTTTAAACACTCACCGCTTGAGAACATCCTAGGTGCCCTACGTAAAGAGCGAGCAATTTTCAAAGAATTTATTTTCGTGGACCCTCTGATCAGCAAATCAAAAAAGTTTTGGCGCTAGAACTAACTTTTAAAATGTAGATAATAAATTGACAGCTTGTGTCACAAACATTCTTAAATCATAAAAGAATTCATTTTTTATCAAGACGTACAATTCGAAGTTTTGAAAGTTTGAAAAAAGAAAAGCCCAGAAACGTGTCACGCAAACCGTCTTTCTCGTAGCAGACGACGGTTCTGCCTAGCGCCCGTTCCTCTGAACAGTCAACTGTCATCGCTCTAGTTCGTGTGAATCGCAGCCGTTTGTTGCGTTTAGATTCAGAGGTACACAATAACGTGCTACAGTGGTACTTCTCTTTACGACCCCTCTCTTTTACGGGTCCTTCAATATTACGACCAACTTTTCTCTGACGGATTTTTTCTCCTTCTTTGTCTTGGTATTTCTCACCTCCATATTACGTCCACCTCTCTGATACGACCGTCCATACGTGGACTTATAACGACTTTTCCCAAAATTATCACGGGTTTGGTTAACTCTAACTTGTATCTCCAGTCGAGTCAGTACGCAATACGGACACAAACACGTGTTGAAATCCTGTACATGTACAACATCACTTCGGCACGCAAATGGCTGAAGCCATGGTTTTTCGTTTCTAATCCAGGTCATTACTTTATTTTGACTAGATAAAGGTCAGTTGCCAGATATCTGCTTCATTTTGCAAAGAACTGTGCAGAAATTCCTACCTTATAAACAGACAAAGTTACAGAAACGTCATGAAAGCAATCCGCAGATCGAACCAAAACCGAAAGTTGTGGTGACGTCATGACATTTTGCGATGTACGTCAGCGAAGCTCGTGCACATGTGGTCTGTCTTGCTAAAAACAATGGCTGACGAACATGGTTTCGAAATCTGGAACTGGTTTTTTGTTTTCCCCGATCCGTGACCGAGTGACGCGTTATAGAACCACGCGTTCGCTTGAATCAATAAACTCTTCTCAGGCAGTGAAGTTTGAAGGTGTCAGTAGTGTACTCTCCTAAATTGCTCAACACTGTGGACAGTCCGGAGTGCAGTTATGTCCCGTGAATGAGCGAGTCAAAGTTTTATCGTGAAAACTGACGCTTTTCGCAACAATTTTACATCAGTTTCAACACACTGCTTAACGTCTGCAAAGGCTTACAAGTTTTTTAAACAAGCGTTTAGGACACTTCTTTGTTTTTAACCAAATCTCTGCATGACTATGATTAGAATCTGGTATCGAGATCGATGTGCATGCTTTGGGACCGCATACTTTTGTTCGACCTCAGCGTGTTTTAATTTGCAAACCCTTAACCCACGAGTAGTTACGGGGCTTCATTAAACAATCAAGACAACTATGTGTGGGTAAATAATTGAATAGAAAACTGTTTACCATAACCGTTTTAAGGGAAGAATAACATTACTTTGTGGGTGGCATCAATCAAAACGCCCATGTCATTCATGATCATTGATGGACCCAGACATAAACCAATCCTCCATGTTACGACCCCTCCATATAACGACCGAATTTCGGTTACATTTTCAAAGTCGTTATAGAGGGGTACCACTGTATTGCTGATAAGCTTACAGCGAGTCGCATTGAAATCACAAACTGACGACTACATTGTGAAAAAAGGAAACTGGATCACACAGGTTCGCGGTGGCTCAGGGGTAAGATAAACCACGCAAAAATAAATTCTTTGAAATTTTCTCGCTCTTTACAGAGAAATACATAGGATGTTCAAAAGTGGTTAGTGCATGTGTAAACGAAAGGGTGTTTGTACTGTGTGTACAGGTATGTTGCCACAAATTCATACTTGTAGGACAAATGTCCTGAGCTCTTCGGCATCAATAGGACATTTGACTGCTTTCAGACATTTTAATAAGACATTATAATTTTGTGCACAACACAAAATTATGATCACACACACACACACACACATATCAATATATGCACCAACATTGTGTGCGTATATTGTTTTATTACTTTTGTTTCAAACAGGACACACACAAAAAAGAAACAAACAAACTAAAAAGCAACCAAAAACTTCAGCACTCTTACTTTGATTGGCACACAAACTGCATGATTTTCTGACAGAGCTTTTTCTTGACATATTCGACAAAACAGTTTACCTATATAGATGGTCTCTTTGCTGTCGAATTCTAACCAACTAGTACTAAACAGGGTCAGCCATGAATAGTTAACCTTATTAAAAGACTGTCTGTGCGAATGTCCTGTTGTACCGACACGTACATCTTCAAGTCACGAAACTTTACTTTCCGTGACTGTGGAGGTTTCAGCGGCGACACTGTCATTGGCGCTGTCATTTTCCGGAATTATGCTATTGCTAGACGTGTTTTCCCATGTTCTTCTTGGCCCTAATGTAGCACACGATGGCGTTGAAACGCCAAACGTGTTCAGCTTTTTTGTTTGTTTGGCAGGCTTTAGCTTTTTTCGGTGGCATAATTCAGTGCCGTGCGCTTCAACTCTAACCGAAAGCAAATTAAAGCATACGCGAGCCTTGGTCAGTTGGAGTTGTCTCCCGTACTCCTAACTTTAGTGCTGTAGACGGATGTACGCAAACAGCTCATACCGCAAACGGTTCGTAAAACGCAAGATCTGCACTGCACAACTTCAGTGCACCTGTACGCGAGATCGCTTTGTCACTTTTTGAAGATTATTATCATAAAAGGAAAATTATCAAATAACGCGCTGTCCGAAGGAATGGAGTTCTTATCGGACAATGACCGCGCTCAGTTGAAAACGATAGGACATCTGACCGCCATGCGGCTAAGTGAATCGGACATTTGAGCCTTTTAATCGGTCTATGTCCGATGTCCGACGCCTAACGACATCCCTGTGTGTAAAAGCCTGACAGTATTTGTGATGGTTTACGGGAGGCTTACTGTGGCTTTAAGATCGAGAAGTGACAGTCTACATGCTTAACACTGACAAACAACCATAACAACAGAAACAGAATCTCTAAAAGGCCCTCTCCGGCTCGTGAAAACAGTTTGTCTCATTGTTTCAGATCTGACCAGGCTTTAACATGGAATAAGACCATCCCTCCACTTGGTCACATACTAAAAATCAACACCCTGACTGCTTGCTGTGGTGAGTTGTTTTTTTTTTTAATTACCAATTTTCTGAAAATGGAACAAGTGCCTTTTACAAAACTAATTCTCAAAAAATAAACTACTACTACTGTGCACAGAGAGCATCCAGGATGTTAATGTTTGGTATGCGACCAAGTAGAAAGATGGTATTCTCCCATGTAAAACACCTGGCAAGATCTGAGACGGTGGGGCAACCTGATTCCACGAGGCGGGGGTGGACTGTAAATTTAATAAATGTCATGTGTTACCACGAGAGCAGCCTACCTGGCGGTTCAATGTACTGGAAGCCGCGGTCCAGCACCCCCAGCGCGGCTCGGTACTGCTTGAGGTAGAAGTTGAGCACGGCCTGATTGAAGTACAACACTGCGTTCTCCACGTCCTCTATCCCATCCAGCGGGTCTTCCCCACTCTTGGCCTGTGACACACACAACAACGGCGACACAATCAATCAAGTATGAGTCACACACCCAAAACAGAAGTATGCAACACACAGAACTGATCAATCAAGTAGGAAAGAATAAAAAAATAAAACAAGTATGGTAAGTTATTGGTATACATGATTAAATTATGACAAAACAAGGATCTTGTTGCCAAAGGGGCTTGCTTGAGTTAAAGGCTGACATAGTCCTATTTAATTAGTTTAATTACTTCCAGGGCTTTTCCCATCGTTGCGGGGATGTATAAATTAAGCTTCCTGCAAAGTTTTAGGTTTGAAGTCCTTACCAATTACGAGAAATAATTAATTCTTTATTGCATTGTTTAGCAACAGTTCTCCAGGACTTGGGTTATTTCTAGACCGTTGACGTCACTTCGTGACGTTTCGTAAACCAAAGATGGCGTTTGAGACTGTTCTGTTTACATTCGACACTATCAACACCACTTTGCAATACTGAAATAATTTTTTCTGTGTTCGAAAGCTACAGCCAATCATTATATATTATATATATATCCCCTTAGGTACAGTTTTATAACATTATTGGCACATGTAAACAATATGAATTAATTAATGAACGCTACGAATATGGCAGCCTTTTAAAACTACAGGCAAGCGTCAGCAACATTTTGTTAATTTTACAACTTAGACAAGTCTGGTATTTCAAAACAAAAGTAAAATTGAACACGTCACCATGTACATGTATGTGAATCCCCCCTTTAAGACCAACAAGAATCTGGGTGGCCGAGTGGTAACGCACTTGCGCTCGGAAGCGAGAGGTTGCGAGTTCGACCCTGGGTCAGGGCGTTAGCAATTTTCTCCCCCCTTTCCTAACCTAGGTGGTGGGTTCAAGTGCTAGTCTTTCGGATGAGACAAAAAACCGAGGTCCCTTAGTGTACACTACATTGGGGTGTGCACGTTAAAGATCCCACGATTGACAAAAGGGTCTTTCCTGGCAAAATTGTATAGGCATAGATAAAAATGTCCACCAAAATACCCGTGTGACTTGGAATAATAAATAGGCCGTGAAAAGTAGGATATGCGCCGAAATGGCTGCGATTTGCTGGCCGATGTGAATGCATGATGTATTGTGTAAAAAAAATTCCATCTCACACGGCATAAATAAATCCCTGCGCCTTGAATATGTGCGCGATATAAATTGCATAAAAAAAAATCCATGCGCTTAGAACTGTACCCACGGAATACGCGCGATATAAGCCTCATATTGATTGATTGATTGATTGAATCTGAGCAAATCAGGCCTCAAAAAAGGAGTCATAAAAAAAGTCTTAACAATGGAATGGGGGTAAATTGAAACTGAAAGAGGATATATAAACAGAAAATCTGAAAAGTCAAGGTATTAAAAAGGGGGATTCTTAAATTGGGGGATTCTTAAAAAGAGGGTTACACTATATATACTGCAATGTGTTGATTTATATTTGTGTGAATGTATTGTAAATAACATTATGTCCCCCCCCCCCCCCCTCCCCCGCAATGATTTGTAGTTTGTACAGTGCTCTGAGCAGGGTTTAACCTTTGGAAGATATACATAAATTTTGCGCTCTAGAAATATTATGCATCATTCAATTTATTGTAAATATCATTCTTATTATGGCCGATAGGGTCTATGTCGACCAAAAGAGTGGGATTCCCTGTAGGTGGAGTTCCTGTAGGTGGTACCACAGGGTATAGTTCCTGTAGCGTTTCGCTGATATCGCTGAAAGTCATGTGATGCTTAGCGACATCCGTAGATTTTGATGTTTTTTAATCTTTTTTGATTTTTCTTAGAAATTCGAGTATGGTTTGCAAGTTTTATTTAAAAACTCCACCCTGTGGGCTTCCCTGTATACAAGGAATCCCCCTACAGGAACTCCACCTACAGGGAATCCCACTCTTTTGGATCGACATAGACCCCATCATTCTTATAAAGTATTACCATCTGACAGGCAGCGTTGAGCCCATTCTTGAGCTCCTCCACAGCGCACTGGTTGCTGTGATAGAAGGCGGCCACAGCGTAGTTGTGCACCACCTTGGGGTCCACGCCTCGCTGTCTGTGCAGCTTCGCCATGTACGACACGCTCTGGGAGTAGTTGGCCTTTTCAAACTCCTGCGTGGCGCTGGTGGCCAGCTCTTTGTGCTGCTCCGTCACGGCTGGCATACCGCTGCTGCTGGCGCTGTCGGTGTTGCTGGCACTGCTGTCCGACTTTTGTATCTGTGTCTGTTGTTGCTGTCTGCACGTCAAATTCAAAATGTCCACTGAGTGAATAGAAATTAGAATGCATTCAATATTGTGTGTCTGTTGTTGCTGTTTGCACATCAAAATGTCCACTGAGTGAATAGAATGCATTCAATATTGTGTGTCTGTTGCAGACCTGTTTACCCCCATAAGTGTTTTGGAGTAATGCTCAGCCCCAAAAATAGTAATCCTGGCACAAAAATAGTAATCATCCAGCATTCGTCGCCAATTACAACGCACATGACAAACGCGAAACGCAATCATGCACACATCATTCACAAACAAAACACATCAGTCAGTTTTTGTAGTCATCATAAATTCAAAGAAGATCACATCAAAAGCACATGCATCACTGATTCTTTTTCTTTTGCTCGTAGTAGGCCTTTTTCAGTGTGTCAAGCGCTTCTCTACTGTACTTGCACTTGCCGAATGAGTGAGGGCGAGACTTCACCACTAGAAGGCTCTCCAGCGTCTCATCAGACAGACATGATCTCTGGTCAGTCCTGTGCTTTTTCACCCCATTTTGCCATTGAAAAAAACAATGCCAAACATGTGAATTAATTAAAAAAAAAAATTCAAAATTCAAAAAAAATAAATATTTTTACCTTTTTTTTATTTATGAAAATCGTAGTTTTGACACGGATAGCGGAATGGCGTATTTTTTGCAGAAAATCGTAATAAATTACGCCAAAATCGTAAGGGTAAACAGGTCTGCTGTTGTTGCTGTCTGCACGTCAAAATGTCCAATAAAAAGAATGTAGTGTTTTGAGTATCGATGTCTGTCATTTGCGAATACCTGAACAGCCAGTTTTGAGTGTCACATGGGGGCCTGGCCAGCAAAGGCACATGCTTGAGCCTTATACATGTATGCATTCAAAAGAGATAGTCGGGAGGTGCGCTAACAAAAAGGGCCAAGACAATGTTAACAGTTAACGGACAGCATTATATCCTACACTACAGTCATGAACCATGCGCCACTGATTTTCCCACTAAGGGTGGACCATACACATGAATTATGATATTAAACGACAGTCCTCGATAGTCATCCGCTAAGGATAAGATAAGAATGCATTGGGCTTGGAGTTGGACTGTTGGTTACTTAGTATGATACCATGAATATGATCAGTGTATTCTTTCTAAAACTGTAAAAGTTTACTGACCATCTCAGATCAGTGTATTCTTTCTAAAAGTTGACTGACCGTCTCTTTTTTCAGTCTGAACGTGATAATTAAGCTGTCAGTTTAATTTTTCTTGTTAATTCAGTACGTTACAAACGATCGACGATCTCCGATTGACTTAAACACCATGAAAAGTTCTGACGACTCTTTGTGTACAGTGTGAACATTTCAAGACAACTGACTGCTGAGTTGAACGGAACTGCCAATAACAACACTCTTTCCAAGCTTCCATGCGTTTCAGGCTGTTTATGCGTTCGTGCAGAATATCTGGCATAACAACTTAAACAACTGTTTCAGTATTCGGAACTTACTTGCTCATATTTCAGCGTGTGACTGGGAACACAAAGTTATTCCTCGTACAAAGTCAACTTCTGGGACAATCGTCTACATTGGTAAACTTTTCCTACCTTCACGAAAATGAGAGTTGAAGCTTACAAGGGAACTAACTCTTGATACAACATTTAGGATCCCCGATAGCGCATGGTCCGTCGGTAACCGTGAACCTCAACTGAGCCTCGCGTGGCGGCACGTCAAAGCACCAGCCGTCATGGGAATACTCCCATCGACGTTAACCTTTTTAATCACACACACACACACATACACACACACACACCGTGACACGACACACTCACGACGGCCATAAGCATACTCAGACTCGGTTCCCTGTGTCCGCAGTGTGAGTGCAGGACGGTGCGGGTCAGTCCGAGTCCGCAAGGCAAGGCAAGGCAAGGCAAGGCAAGGCAAGTTTTATTCCAATAAAACCCCGTGAGGGTACATGGAAAATTAAAAAACACAGTAAAAACACATTTCATTCAACACCAAATAAAAGGAACTAAAACAAAAAGAAATCAGACTATGTACAGAAAAGGGAGTTGAGGGGTGAGGGAGAGCAAAAACAATACAAGAAACAATTCAACAATAATAATAATAATTAGTAATAATAATAATACTAATAATAATAATAATAATAATAATAATAATAATAATAATAATAATAATAAAACACTACAAGTGCAAAGTGATTACATACATTTCTTTACTATGGGAAATGGGGGGAAGGGGGAGGGGGGGGGGGTGGAGGGTGAGTTAACATCAGGACAAAAATACTATTACCAACAACACAAAACAGATAACGGAGTATAAAGCTAAAAGAGAATTAAATTTTACTCGCTTCTCAAACAGTCCATGACAAGTGTCATGAACTTTGCGAGTTTTAGCAATAAACTCTTTTTTGTAGTGGAAAAAAGCTCTTTGAATTTAACTGAATTGGGGCGGGCATAATAATAGCACCGTAACAACTGTTTTCTATAATTGGTAAAAAAAGGACATACAAAAATATAATGGAACTCGTCCCCAAGGTCACCTGATGAACATTTGTGACAGATTCGCAGTGTGTGTGACTGCCCGTGTGCCGGTGTGTGTGTGTCAGTGTGTCAGTGTGTCACGGGCGGGGATATAGCTCAGTTGGTAGCGCGCTGGATTTGTATTCAGTTGGCCGCTGTCAGCGTGAGTTCGATCCCAGGTTCGGCGGAAATTTATTTCAGAGTCAACTTTGTGTGCAGACTCTCTTCGGTGTCCGAACTCCCCCCCCCCCCCCCCCCCCCCCGTGTACACTACATTGGGTGTGCACGTTAAAGATCCCACGATTGACAAAAGGGTCTTTCCTGGCAAAATTGCTTTGGCACAGTTAATAATTGTCTACCTATACCCGTGTGACTTGGAATAAAGGTAAATATGCGCCGAAATGGCTGCAATTACTGGCCGTATAAAATTTCATCTCACACGGCATCACTGCTGAGCGCCTAGAACTGTACCCACGGAATATGCGCGATATAAGCCTCATTGATTGATTGATTGATTGAGTGTGTGTGTGTGTGCGTGAGTGTGTGACGGTGTGCCACACGGTGGGTGTGTCACAGTGTGTGCACGGTGTGTGTGTACCGTGTGTGAGCACGGTGTGTGTGCGCGCGTGTGTATCAGTGTGTGTCAGTCAGTGTGTGTGTGTGTGCTGAGGTACAGCTTCCGTACTGGTTGCAACTGACACTCCTAGGTTGCAACTGACACTCCTAGGTTGCAACTGAAGTGACACTGACTCCTCTGACAGTTGGGCTCACCATCTCAGATCTGGCCAGGCTTTTTACGTAGAATAAGACCATCCCTCTGTACTTGGTCACATACCAAAAATCAACACCCTGACTCAGTGCTGCACGTACACACACACACATACACTCACACACACGCATGCACACACTGACAAGCACGCAGCACACACGTAAGCACACACACGAGCGCCGCGCATACACGAATGCACACGGGCCGTGAAAGACACTGTGACACACTGACACACTGACACAAACACACACACACACACACACACACACACACACACACACTGACACACAAACACACACAAAAAACCACTGACACACACACACACACACACACACACACACACAGACACACTGGCACGCACACACACTGACATAAAAACATACACAGAAAACACACACACAACCACACAAACACAAACACACACACACACACACACACACACACACACACACACACACACAAACACAACTTGAAACACACAGCACACCGTGCCACCGCCACCCGGCACCACCAACCACCACCACCACCACCACCCTCGTCTCGATTCCCTATCCGGCATGTCAAATCATTTTGAGTATGGCACTGAATTGTTGCCTGAATTCACGGGGGATAACCGGTCAAAGGCCGAACAGAAGCCGAAGGCCGCTCATGACACGTGTGAAGGCAAGTTTTGTCTGTTTTCTAGGTATTGTTTGATTTATGTCGGGATTTAAGGTAAGCTACTGATTCAGCGATGACTAATTTGTTTCTCGATGCATAAAAAGTCAGGGGGCGATTGATATTTGCCCGTAAATAGCCTTCAAAGCTGAAAATGTCCGCGATCGAGCACCGGAAATGGCCGCTGTTCGATGGGTTTTGCAAGTAGAAATGTGCTTTATTTCACCAAATCAGCTCGTATTTGGTGTGGGTACGGGATTCTAGAGGACGAAGGAGTCATAAGATGTGCAAAGAAGTGCTATTTGGGAGTAGAATAAATCTTCCGAGACAGTAGACAAGAGAAGGTCATATTTGAGAGATGCGCGTAGGCCGATTGTCTTTCCGACAAGCGAATGATACAGCAGATTAATCATTCGTTTTGACCAGAAACCTAGTCTCTAGTTTTTATGAATGAGTTTTTTAATTAAAACAATCACGAGAACTCTCTCGCTTAGCCTAATGGCTGTTCGATGGGTTTCGCAAGTAGAAATGTGCTTTATTTCACCAAATCAGCTCGTATTTGACATCGGTTTGGTATATATATATATATATTTTCTAATCCTACCGCGAACTGGATAGCAGACGCGGCACGACTGTTGCACCACACTTTGAAGTAATCCCACACTTTGAAGTAAATTACTTCAAAGTGTGGGGATGTGCCCCACACTTTGAAGTAAACCCATTTTTTACTTCAAAGTGTGGGGGGGATCTTCCCACACTTTGAAGTAAACTCAGTTTTTACTTCAAAGTGTGGGGGGATCTTCCCACACTTTGAAGTAACTTACTTCAAAGCGTGGGACTTTTGCATCGCCTGTTTGAGCCTGATGATTTTGTCCAAAAAAATGGCAAAGTCTTTTGGATGAGTGAACAGAAAAAGTGAGCGAGCCAAGAAACATAATGATGTTTGTTATCAGGCTTTAAGCAATGTCCCATTGTTGAGTGTGACGAAAACTCGTGGTGACGATTTTAAAACATGTTGGGTCACGCATGGTCCAATCTTACATGGTCCAACCTTACATGGTCCAACCTTACATGGTCCAACCTTACATGGTGCAACCTTACATGGTCCAACCTTACATGGTCCCATCTTACATGGTCCATATATATATTATTGGACCATGTAAGATTGGACCATGTAAGATTGGACCATGTAAGATTGGATCATGTAAGGTTGGACCATGTAAGGTTGGACCATGTAAGGTTGGACCATGTAATATTGGACCATGTAAGATTGGACCATGTAGGGTTGGACCATGTAAGATTGGACCATGTAAGATTGGACCATGTAAGGTTGGACCATGTAAGATTGGACCATGTAAGATTGGACCATGTAAGGTTGGACCATGTAAGGTTGGACCATGTTATATTGGACCATGTAAGATTGGACCATGTAAGGTTGGACCATGTAAGGTTGGACCATGCAAGGTTGGACCATGCAAGGTTGGACCTTGCAAGGTTGGACCATGCAAGATTGGACCATGTAAGGTTGGACCATGTAAGATTGGACCATGTAAGGTTGGACCATGTAAGATTGGACCATGTAAGATTGGACCATGTAAGGTCGGACCATGTAAGGTTGGACCATGTAAAATTGGACCATGTAAGATTGGACCATGCGTGACCCAACATGTTTTAAAATCGTCATCACGAGTTTTCGTCACACTCAACAATGGGACATTGCTTAAAGCCTGATAACAAACATCATTATGTTTCTTGGCTCGCTCACTTTTTCTGTTCACTCATCCAAAAGACTTTGCCATTTTTTTGGACAAAATCATCAGGCTCAAACAGGCGATGCAAAAGTCCCACGCTTTGAAGTAAGTTACTTCAAAGTGTGGGAAGATCCCCCCACACTTTGAAGTAAAAACTGAGTTTACTTCAAAGTGTGGGAAGATCCCCCCACACTTTGAAGTAAAAAATGGGTTTACTTCAAAGTGTGGGGCACATCCCCACACTTTGAAGTAATTTACTTCAAAGTGTGGGATTACTTCAAAGTGTGGTGCAACAGTCGTGCCGCGTCTGCTATCCAGTTCGCGGTAGGATTAGAATATATATATATATATACCAAACCGATGTCAAATACGAGCTGATTTGGTGAAATAAAGCACATTTCTACTTGCGAAACCCATCGAACAGCCATTAGGCTAAGCGAGAGAGTTCTCGTGATTGTTTTAATTAAAAAACTCATTCATAAAAACTAGAGACTAGGTTTCTGGTCAAAACGAATGATTAATCTGCTGTATCATTCGCTTGTCGGAAAGACAATCGGCCTACGCGCATCTCTCAAATATGACCTTCTCTTGTCTACTGTCTCGGAAGATTTATTCTACTCCCAAATAGCACTTCTTTGCACCTCTTATGACTCCTTTGTCCTCTAGAATCCCGTATCCACACCAAATACGAGCTGATTTGGTGAAATAAAGCACATTTCTACTTGCAAAACCCATCGAACAGCCATTTCCGGTGCTCGATCGCGGACATTTTCAGCTTTGAAGGCTATTTACGGGCAAATATCAATCGCCCCCTGACTTTTTATGCATCGAGAAACAAATTAGTCATCGCTGAATCAGTAGCTTACCTTAAATCCCGACATAAATCAAACAATACCTAGAAAACAGACAAAACTTGCCTTCACACGTGTCATGAGCGGCCTTCGGCTTCTGTTCGGCCTTTGACCGGTTATCCCCCGTGTGAATTGCGTATCATCAAGCGGCAGTGTCGACTTTTTTGCCATGCAACAACAGCATGGATCCGGCAATTGTTCAGTGCACACGTGTTGCATACTGTTTTTGACAATAACAGAAGGAAATGGGCGAGCAACAAAGGTATAATTTGCGATGCAAATGGGGATCGACCAACAATTGGCTAAAAAGCCGTTACACACATTTTTTTCGCTTGCAATTAAGCACAGGCTGTTTGGAATAAACGGGCTATATACTTATCATTTGTCAAGGTAGTCTATGGGAGCTAAAGCCTGTGGGCAATGAAATTGACAGCGCCGCTCAGTTTTTAATCATAAAATGCAGATAAACTGTTGTAGCCCAGAAAAAAGGGCCCAAATTAATTGAATGCCACAAGTGTTTTTGTTCAATAAATGTTCAACAAATTAAGTCTGAAAAAGAAGATTTTGACAGGTGAAAGACATTGAAACGCTTATCGTCTGGCGCGAATATTGCAAGAACTGCTTATTTCGATATGTACACTTGTTGCTCCAAAAGGACGGTATGTATGTGTGTGTGTGTGTGTGTGTGTGTGTGTGTGTGTGTGTGTGTGTGTGTGTGTGTGTGTGTGTGTGTGTGTGTGTGTGTGTGTCACTGTGTGTGTGACCACGAAGGGCCATATCAGGGCGGTGCTGCTTTGACATATAACGTGCGCCACACACAAGACAGAAGTCGCAGCACAGGCTTCATGTCTCACCCAGTCACATTATTCTGACACCGGACCAACCAGTCCTAGCACTAACTGACCCCATAATGCCAGACGCCAGGCGGAGCAGCCACTAGATTGCCAATTTTAAAGTCTTAGGTATGACCCGGCCGGGGTTCGAACCCACGACCTCCCGATCACGGGGCGGACGCCTTACCACTAGTAGGCCAGCCGTGCCGGTTTTTTGGTTGGTTAGCTATGGTCGGAAAACAAGGAATACAGAGAAGCCCGAATGTGCAAGTCGGCTGAGAATCGTTGCTAAAACTAGCCTGAGCCTGAGCGTCAGCGCTGTTTACATCGGCAGCGATTTTGAACCGATTTAATCTAACAAGAATCGCTTGAGAGTTGGTGGAAAGTTGGTCTGCCAGGTGAACAGCACTTAACACGCACTTCACCGCTATTTCCTGCCGATAAAAGGAACACTTATTGCTTGTTGCTAGGAAAAACAAGCACACAAACAAACACATCAAACCACAAAACATTCAATCATGTACTCCGGGCTTAAAAAGTAGTACCACAAAACGTTTTTAGAACTAATGGAAAAACGCGCTTTTGTGTGAGCCCTGTGTAAAGTAAAGATCCAATTGCGAGCGTTGTTGTCAATGAATGATTAAACCTATGGATTGACCGATATTTCCCGCCGATAAAGGAACAGTTATTGCTTGTTGCTAGGATAAACAAGCAAACAAACAAACACACACAGACCACAAAACATATCGATCATGCTCCGGGCTTAAAAGGCACGCCCAAGGACTACTGGGCACGCCGTATAAACGGTTGCACCGACTGAAAGCCGCGGGATCGGTTGCATCGACTAAAAGCCGCGGGATCAGGACAAGCGAGGTGAGTTTCTCCACAAAATTACAAATCTCTTCTCTTAATTAGTAGATTATCATATAACTTTTGTTTACACTTTGAACTTAGGTATTGTAGCATCACATCATCGATTTTTTTCATTTTCCGGGCTTTTCTTTTTTCAAACTTTCAAAACTTCGATTTGTACTGATCTTGTCTTGACGAAAAAAGAATTTTTTAATGATTTAGAATGTTTGTGTTACAAGCTGTCAATTTATTATTTAGATTTTAAAAGTTAGGTCTAGCATCAACAATCCGGCTGGCCACGCAAAAATTAATTCTTTGAAAATTGCTCGCTCTTTACGTAGGGCACCTAGGATGTTCTCAAGCGGTGAGTGTTTAAACGAAAGGGTGCTTGTACTGTTTGTAAAAGTCTGACAGTATCTGTGATGGTTAACGGGAGGCTTACTGTGCCTAAAGTTAATTAAAAAGTAGTACCACAGTTTAGAGAACTAATGGAACAGATAATTATTTGCGTTTTTGTGTGAGCCCTGTGTGAAGTAAAGAATTGAGACTCAATCAGTGTACTGAAGCCGTATTGTTTGCAAGAGTTGTTGTTAATGAATGATTAAACCTATGGATTGATAGTTTTGATGTCACGGTATATGGGTCCTATTGAAGGTGTAAAGAATGGACCATACATTTTTAAAGTAACCACACTAGTTATTACCTATTCGAAGAGAGAGAGAGAGAGAGAGAGAGAGAGAGAGAGAGAGAGAGAGAGAGAGAGAGAGAGAGAGAGAGAGAGAGAGAGAGAGAGAGAGAGAGAGAATTGAATTGAACATTATTTAACAAGGGTTAAGATTTAAGGCAACGCCTTTTCTTACAATCTGTCCTTGGGACGCATAGACACACAATTATATAATTAAAAAATTAAAAATTTCAAATTCAAAAAGTTAACCAACAAAAGGAGGTCAGAGAGAGAGAGAGAGACTGAGAGAGAGAGAGAGAGAGAGAGAGAGAGAGAGAGAGAGAGAGAGAGAGAGAGAGAGAGGCAGGCAGGCAGGCAGGCAGGCAGGCAGGCAGGCAGGCAGGCAGGCAGACAGAATCAACTACATTTATGAACGTTTGTTTCCTTTTCTGTAAGATTTCATAGATGTCCCAGAATCAAAGATGGGTGCTAGAATAATTAAAATGGTCACGAACAATCAGAAAAGCGCCTTCAACAGTCCACTGATTTTGAGAAAACCCACCATTTCATTCACTCTCGATTGTCACGATCAGATTTTGCAACAAGCTGAACGACAGAATAAAAACACAAATATAATGCGCTAATGATCCGGTGCTTTGTCATGACCTTTCTTAAGGGGTCTTGTTGCTTTAAGAATTCTCCCGCAGCTGAACCGTCAGTAGAGTGAAGCAAGCACAAGGCCGTACTTCCAGGCCTATAGAACCAGTACGTCACCAACGCGATATTATTCAAGAACAGATTTTAACCTGTCATAACATTATTGACAGTATTAAGAGTGGCAGACTACTGCAGCTTTGATTACTGACGCAAATTTATAAGAACTGTGCGACACAGAACATAACTACATGTACCAGATTTCTCTCGGCTTTCTTTTCTTCTTCTTCTTCTTCCATATTGTGACCACGGTCATTTAGGCTGACCATTATGTCACATTGTGGAGGGTTGCAGATTCCAAAGAGTGAAAAAAAAACAACAAAAAAAAAACCTAGCTAGAATCTACTGGGGGCTGGGGAGTTCCTGCACAATGCAGGAACTCGACTCCTGCGCAATGCAGGAGTCTGGGGCCTGGGGGTGTGAGAGGAGGAGGGATGAAGGGGTCTCGTTCCAGTCCCTGATTGTTCTTGGGAGGAAGCTGTTCTTTCTGTAGTTTGTTCTCGCTGGGATCCGCTTGAATTGCTGTCTCTCTGTGGGGACTCCTCTTCTAGCCCTATGTTTTTTTTTACAAGGCTGAGCAGCTTCACAGAAGAAGAAGAGTACTGCGTTTAGACTACAGACAGCTTGTGTAACTGATAGTTATGAAGCGAGAACTGTGCCAGAACACAAATACATGTACCAGCTAAGAAGCAGGGATACGGCGTTGGACTGCGTACAACTTGTGTAACTGAAGCCACAACGTCGCCTTGAACCTTCTATCTATATATATATATACGACTTGTGTCTGTCTGTGTGTCTGTGTGTCTGTGTGTCTGTGTGTGTGTGATTGATCGCCATGCACGGCCAAAGTTCTCGATGGATCTGCTTCAAATTTGGTGGGCATATTCAGGTAGACCCGGGACACGACACAACCTGGTCGATATTTCAACACGTGCTCTCAGCGCGCAGCGCGGAACCGATTTTGGTTCCACCTCAGCTATTTTGGTTCCACCTCAGCTACCCGGGCCCCCATACCGACACACCATAGCCGCTACACCACATCACAACGCCAAAGTTCTCGGTGGATCTTTTTCAAATTTGGACACCGTATTCAGCTACACCCCGGACACAATATCATCGATGAGATATTTCAACACGTGCTCTCAGCGCGCAGCGCTGAACTCATTTTCGTTTTTGTGTTCATTTCACCATTATAAGTAACTCTTCCTTATCTTCTCCAGTGTTTGGCGTTTATCTCCCTTCCTTCGTGTGGCTTTCCCGTTCAGTTCTAAGTTACTATTACTATTTTTAGAATGTCACTGCGCTGTCCACTGCGCTGTCCACAACGCTTCCCTTGCACCCGTAAGTTGTTCTTACTGTCAAAGTGAAAAGGTCGAATCAATTTATAGCCACGCGAAAAATACACTCTCACCTATCTCTATATATTTATAGATACAGATATGCATATATATATATACGGCTTCTCTGTGTGTGTGGGTGTTTGTGTGTGTGTGTGGGCAAAAACCTGTGTATTGTAGAGTTCTGTTTGTGATGTGGTCTAGCGGCTTTTGTCTGTCTGTATGTTCTGGCATGTGAGAAGCCACAGCAGATAATATAGGGCCAAGAAATAAGCTCTAAAATTCTCAATCCCGTTTGACAGGACTTCGCCTTCAAAGGTGATTGTGGTGAACCGCCACGCTGTCTGTCTCTGTCTCGCGCCGTTCACCCCAAATTCCCGTTTCTGAGTAACTATTTTTAGAATGTCACTGCGCTGTCCAGAACGCTTCCCTTGCACCCGTAAGTTGTTCTTACTGTCAAAGTGAAAAGGTCGAATCAATTTATAGCCACGCGAAAAATACACTCTCACCTATCTCTATATATTTATAGATATAGATATACATATATATACGGCTTCTCTGTGTGTGTGTTTGTGTGTGTGTGTGTGGGCAAAAACCTGTGGATTGTAGAGTTCTGTTTGTGATGGGGTCTAGCGGCTTTTGTCTGTATGTTCTGGCATTTGAGAAGCCACAACAGATAATATAGGGCTAAGAAATAAGCTCTAAAATTCTCAATCCCGTTTGACAGGACTTCGCCTGCAGAGGTGATTGTGATGAACCGCCACGCTGTCTGTCTCTGTCTCGCGATTCACCCCGGCGAAGCCGGGTATTCCTCTAGTTTATAGATATAGATATACATATATATATATACGGCTTCTCTGTGTGTGTGTTTGTGTGTGTGTGTGTGGGCAAAAACCTGTGGATTGTAGAGTTCTGTTTGTGATGGGGTCTAGCGGCTTTTGTCTGTCTGTATGTTCTGGCATTTGAGAAGCCACAACAGATAATATAGGGCTAAGAAATAAGCTCTAAAATTCTCAATCCCGTTTGACAGGACTTCGCCTGCAGAGGTGATTGTGATGAACCGCCACGCTGTCTGTCTCTGTCTCGCGATTCACCCCGGCGAAGCCGGGTATTCCTCTAGTATATATATATACGACTTGTGTCTGTCTGTGTGTCTGTGTGTCTGTGTGTCTGTGTGTGTGTGATTGATCGCCATGCACGGCCAAAGTTCTCGATGGATCTGCTTCAAATTTGGTGTCCATATTCAGATACACCCTGCACAAAATCTGGTCGATGAGATATTTCAATACGTGCTCTCAGCGCGCAGCGCAAACCGATTTTGGTGTTTTTTGGGGGATCAACTTCCATAACTCTTCCTTATCTTCTCCATGTTTTCAGCGTTTACCTCCCTTCCTTCGTATGGTGCAGTACGGTATTAGGGGCATCTTCGGATATTCCCGGCGTTCTGTTACTATTTTTAGAAGGTCACCGCAGTGTCCAGAACGCTTTCCTTGGACCCGTAAGTTGTCCTCACTGTAAAAGTGCAAAGGTCGAATCAATTTATAGCCACGCGAAAAATACACTGTCATCTATCTCTATATATTTATACATATACATATAGATATGTGTGTGTGTGTGTGTGTGTGTGTTTGTGTGTGTCTGTAGAAAACACCTGTGGACTGTAGAGTTCTGTTTGTGATGTGGTATGGCTTCTTTTCTGAGTCAGTATGTTCTGACCTTCCTCTGAGAAGCCTTAACAGACTAAAAAGGGCTTAGAGATAAGCTCTAAATGTTTCATTCCTGTGTGAGTGGACTTCGCCTCCAAAGGTGATTCGGCACTCGATTACATTCGGCGTCGTCAACATGAATGGGACTCGACATGATATGATCATGAATGGCATCATGGTCACTGAATCATTTTTGTGCTGTTCCCATTCCACGAATCTGGGAGGGACCTAAGCTTGGAGGATCCATGGTTCGGTTCATTCAAACGGGGGGGTGGGTGTGACAGGGAGACTACCGCCGCCCTTAACAGTAGACTCTGCAGAGTTGTGCGCCTTAGAAGTTGTGAGATATTTATAGCTCTTTATAGCTCGCAAAGCAACACCTGTGGATTGTAGAGTTCTGTTTGTGATATCGTAAATATTCTGCATCAAATTTGGTGGGCATATTCAGGTGGACCCCGGGCACAAACTGGTGGATAAAAACCGGCGAAGCCGGGTATTCCTCTAGTTCTACATGTACCTGCTATCTGTCGGCTCTTCTTTTGCAAGACTGAACACGTTCCCAGAAGAAGAATACGGCGTTGGACTGCGTACAGCTTGTGTAACTGAAGCCAGAACGTTGTCTTGAACCTTTCTACGTGTACCTGCTATCTGTCGGCTCTTCTTTTGCAAGACTGCACACGTTCACAGATGAAGAATATACGGCGTTGGACTGCGTACAGCCTGTGTCGCTGAAGCTAGAACGTTGCATAGAACATTTCTGTGTGTAACAGCTATCTGTCGGTCTTTATTGTGTGCAAGGCTTAAACACAACCACAGAAGAGGAATACGGAGTTTAGACTGTAACTGAAACAAGCCGCGAACGGTGCATACAGACTGAACACTACTGCATGTACCAGATTTCACTCTGCTGGTGTTTTTTTTTCAAGGCTGACACATTCTCAGCAGAAGAAAAAGGTGTGAGCCTTACTGCAATCATTCTTCGTTTTTAGTCCAGGTTGAAATGGCCGCTGCCAGCTTCATGCAAGACAGCCATTGTGTGAAAGTGTTGCTGGATGAAGAAAAAGATGGAGAGAAGACAGAAGGAGGAAGAACCCCGAAGGAGGAGGAGAGAAATGGTCACACTGACGCAGGGGACGAGGAGTACTGGACACATACACGTCACTCGTGGAGCAAGAAGAGGGAATACATTCTCTCCATGATGGGATACATTGTGGGAATTGGGAACGTGTGGCGCTTCCCTTATATCTGCATCAGGAATGGAGGAGGTGAGATTTCAAGTTTATTTTTCAAAATGTGATATAAGTAGAGGTTACACACCTCATCTCAGTGGATATTACAAATATTGGTCGAAGTTAGCTATAGTGGGTCATGAAAAAAGCGAGCTTCAGTGTGCTTTTTTATGACCGCGAGCTGAGACCCATATTATTAATATCCACTGAGATGAGGTGTGTAACCAATTTATTCCACTTTTTGTATGTTTCTTTTTCACACACAAAAACATGTTTTTGTTTCACATTTGATCAAATCCTAATGTCTCCAACAGTCTTCCTGCTCAGGTGAGTGATTTTTATGCGAGGGCCGCATGTAGTTCCGTCAAAATAGTTCGATTCTGATACTGAACATTTTACAGCAGTCTTAAGGTTTGGAATAAAATCAAGCAGACTGTTACATTGTTCATTCTGCTGTTGCGGTAAAGGCAGACACTTTGTGTTTATTCTTCTTCGTGATTTTGTATCGCTGCCGACATTTTCTTCCGTCAGAATGGCGTAACAGACGAACTTTAGCCCCCTTGTTCCAAATTAATGTGTCTTTCCAAAAATAGCGAAAAAACGTGACGTTTTTGTAGGCTAAAATTAGATCAGGTTCTCAACATTTTTCCTGAATCATCCACACGATTTTATTTTCATTTCGTGTTTTTTTTCATGAAATGAAAGAAAAAAAATGAAAAAATGAAAAATATGTGTATACTTGTGTGTGTTTCTTTCTCTCCCTTTCCTTTTCTCTCCCACGATTTGTCAAGGCCAAAGAGAACGTCAATACTTGCAAGTTAAACGAGATTCTCTCTTTCTCTCATACGCAAGTCCTGCAGGTATTGACGTTCGCTTTGACATGATCGAAAACACATACGTTCGCCTTAAATTAATGACAGTTACATGCACGTGTACGGACATATTGATTTAATGACAAAACAGCAAACGACGCATTTAAAGAATGAAAAAAAAAACCACACACACACACACACACATACATACACATACATACACACAGGTACGCACGCACGCACACACACACATAAACACACACACACACACAGTGTACACACACACACACACACGTGTACACACACACACACACACACACACACACACGCACACACAGGTACGCACGCACACCGCGGCACACACACGTACGCGGCACGCACACGCACACACACACACACACCGTATCACTAACAGACAACAACACACACACACACACACACACACACACCCCACACACCTACCCCCTCCCCGCCCCCCCACACACACGCACATGCACACACACTGACTCACACACGCACACACACACACGTACGCACGCACGCACACACACATAAACACACACTGGCACACACACATACACACACACACATATGTATACACACACGTTGTGTCTGGTGTTGGCAGTTCTGCCTTTTCCCCATCACACATTCCTGTGTTTTTATAACTGCAAGAGCGTTCCTGTTGCCTTTCTTGCTGTGTCTGATGTTAAGAGGTCTGCCACTCATTACATATTCATGGTTTGTCCTTCTTACATAGGAGCTTTCCTGTTGCCTTTTTTGTTGTACATGGTGGGACTGCCTCTCTTCCTCGCCTATTCCTGTGTGTCTTTACTGCTATGGGAACGTTCCTTTCCTGTTGTGCCAAGTGTTTGTAGGACTGCCTCTGAGCATTCATTATTCATGTGCGTGTTGTATGTTTTTTGTTATTTTTGCTCTTTACTGCTGTGAGGAGCGTTCCTGTTGACTTTCTTGCTGTGTCTTGTGTTGGCGGGTCAGCCTCTCTTCAGTTATTATTCACGTGAGTTTGTAGTCTTCTTCTCTTCATAAAATATTCCTGTTTTGTTCTTCTTGCAAGAGCGTCCCTGTTGCGTTTCCAGTTGTGCTTATTGCAAGTCAGTGGGTCTGCCTCTTCATTCTTTATTTCTGTGTGATTTTTACTGCTACGGGAGCATCCATGTTGCCTTTCCTGTTGTGCCTATTGCAAGTGGGTCTGCCTCTTCACTCTCTATTTCTGTGTGATTTTACTGCCACAAGGAGCGTCCCTGTTGCCTTGTTTCCTGTTGTGTCTGGTGTATGTGGGTCTGCATGTTGTGCCCGGTAGCTCAGGTGGTAGAACACTTGACTTATGACCCTAGGGTCACGGGATCGAATCCAGGCCTGGACGGACACGGATCAACTTTATGAGAAGACTCAGAGACGGTATCCATGTCCCACCCCCGTGTCACCACAGTGGCACGTAACAGACCTCGGACATTCTGCCATAAGTGCAGCCAGGTGGCTGATTACACCTCCACATGCACACATCGGCTGGGTAGCGCGGCTCAGTCTTGTTGCTGCTAGCTTAATTCAAGTGTGAGGAAGCGACCCGAGTTTCCCAGCAATGGGATAGTACAGCCGAGCCTGCCCCGGAGACCACCTCTCCCTGAAGACCACCTGCCCATGAAGACCACCTGCCCATGAAGACCACCTGCCCATGAAGACCACCCCAAAAGATCCCCGACGGGTTTTACGACTCTATAAATCATATGTCCATAAAGAACACCTGTCTAAAGAGACCACTTTTGCTCAATCCCTTGGGTGGTCTTTTTAGACAGGTTCGACTGTATCGAGTAAAGTAATGTAAACTAAATAAAATCTCTTTATCACATAATTGTTTATGTTTTGTTGTTGTTGCAGGAGCGTTCCTGTTGCCCTTCCTGCTGTGCCTGGTGTTGGTGGGGCTGCCTCTCTTCTTCCTGGAGTCAGCGCTAGGCCAGTTCAGCGGCAGGAGCTCCTACCACGCCTGGATGGTCTGCCCCCTCGTCAAAGGTACGGTGCAACCTGTCGGTAACGACCACCCTAGGGAATGAAACTGAATGTGGGGTTTTACTGCCCGTCAGGTCTTAAATGCCTATGAAAAGAAAGAATGCTTTTTTTTTTTTCTTTTGCTTTTTGGGAATCAGCTTTTTTTCAATGAGATATTAGGGCTTACAAACGGAGATGCTAGGGACCACCCTAGGGAATGAAACTGAATGTGGGGGTTTACTGCCCGTCAGGTCTTTAATGCCTATGGAAAGAAAGAATGCTTTATTTTTTTTTTTATATATTTTTTTTTTTGCTTATTGGGAGTCAGCTTTTTTTCAATGAGATATTAGGGCTTACAAACGGAGATGCTAGGGACCACCCTAGGGAATGAAACTGAATGTGGGGGTTTACTGTCCGTCAGGTCTTAAATGCCTATGGAAAGAAAGAATGCTTTATGTCCTACGAGTTAAATATGATATGGGTTATATGATTCGAGTATTACGCTCTCACGGCGTTTGACGAGATACACAAGTGTATGCGTGTTTAGGTGGTATCAGCCATCTGCACTTATGGCAGAATGACCGAGGTCTTTTACGTGCCATTGTGGTGACACGGGGGTGGGACATGGCTTCCGTCTCGGGGTCTGCACATAAAGTTGACCCGTGTCCGTCCCGGCCCGAATTCGAACCTGCGACCTTCCGATCACAAGGCCAGTGCTCTACCAACGGAGCTACCGGGCCCCCTATATTGGACATGATTTGTTTTATAATACGATTGGGACCAAGGGAATGCTCAAAAGTGGTCGTTGTATAGAGACGGGTGGTCGGTATGAAAAGGTAAAGCATGTTGAAAATAAAGCGTGTCGGTCATAATTGGCAGTTTGGTTGTTATCGAGAAGTGATGACAGGGCAGGGCCAAGCGTTGGAGTGGGATGGCGTTCTGAAATGAGACAGGGGCACAGGGGTTGGCCGGGCGGAAGGTCGGGGGTGGGGGCTGTGTTGAAATTTTGCATTTGAAATGGTTATTTTGGGTCTGAGGCGAGTAATTGATGATAGCTTGTTAGTGCTACGACCATCTTGGGGACATTTTGAGATAAGTCGCAGCAACATTTCTTTATTTGTGTCTGTTGTGTCACTTGTTTGTCCACTTTAAAGGCTGTTAATTAATGATAATAATAATTACTGGACATTTTTAAGTGCCTAACCTATGACTCTAGGCCCTTTACAAAAGAACATGTACAGAATTGAACATATAAATGTACATCCTACATAAAACAAATAACCAGACGGACAAAAAGCACCACATGTACTGTTCACACAACAATATTCGTATAATTATGCTATACACACTACATGTATATATACACACATACCCAGCGAACCCTTGTTAGTCAAGGTTATTGAGAATGTTTTGTTTTGTCCTGAATTAAACGTTCCAAAAATGTAACCTTTCTTTTTCTTTGATACACAACAGTCACAACATATGGGCAACCCATTTCGTAAACCCCTTGGCTTCAAGCCGTTAAGATAGGGAGCGGGACTTTACGGTTTAAGGAGGAAGAGAAGTAAAGAGGAATAGTTATGTCCTATAGGCTATTACATGGGCCTCTTAAGGACAGGATTGGGGTAATATGATGGATGATGGTTAAAGAGGATTTGTCCTTTGGCATTTTATTTGTCAACGCCTCTTCTAAGGATTTAAACGAATCTACCGAAACTATTAGTTCTGGTGACAGTTTTCAATGGGACATCCACTTCTACCCTGGGGTCATAATTATAGTACTTTTATCCTGCACTTTACAGGGGCGGATCACATCATTTGTCACGTTTCACTATATCACATAAGGTGATTATGAAACGGTTAGTTACTTCTAACTAACTAACCACACCACGATCCACTCTCGCAGTCATACAATTAAATAGAATCAACAAAAGTATAAGTTTCAGACGCCTGTTTATGTAATAACTCGCCACCTCCCTCGAGACTTCACTCAAAATATGTTCTTTTACGTTCAAAACGTAAAATACCAAGAGGTCACTGACAACAAATGCCAGTTAAGTGTAGAAAATTATAGTAACACGCTGATCCCGTGTAAAGTTAAGAAATATATAGCTGATCTGCCAAAAGTGCTAATTTATGCAGGTGTCACAAACCCCACGCTGTCACCACTCGAGTATAATCATAAATATCACAGATGACTAGGTGGTAATAAGGGTGCATAAGACATGGTGCACTTAGCTTTGTTGTGCCACTGAGTGGGCGGCCCGTAATTAGTTCATAGTCTCCACAACTGCTCCGTCGAATGAAGTGCTGGTTGGCGTGGCGACGAAGCAGGGAACAGTGGAGACATCAGGCGCCTCACTCAGTCGCTGGTTAGCCGGTTAGCTGGTTACATCACACGATCCGGTTACAGCGTCCGCAGATAACAGCGTCCCGCGGATAGGCAGCAAAAACAGCCAGCAACAGTTGTAGGTAGAAATGAAGAAAGGCTGCAACAAAAAGCCTCGGTGCACTAGACATGTCATGCTACCCCTCACACCCCACCTTTAAACATGTCACCCTGACATATTTCATCGAGCACGTGGGCCTGCACAAACGGACTTTTACAACAACAAATCAGCTATTTTCCTTCCTTCTCTCCATATCTGCAAAAACCATATACAGATTAGTATTTTAGCGTCACAAAGAGCAAATTATGCGCTAACCTGGAAAGAACAACAGAGAGTATTTCATTCCACAAACACAGACTCGTCAACAGCGTTAAATAATGATTTATTACCTCAAAAGCCTATGTAGGTAGCACTCTCATTGAAGCGAAAACCGCTTCCTCCTTTGAATGGCACCTGTTCGTCAACAGCGATAGCCCATTCGCCCTCTTGCTGAATACTTTATGCGGTGAAATTACCTTCCCGCACAGGGAAGAGAATTTGACGACCCGTCAACGTCAGACCGCATGTGAACGGAGAGAAAGTTTTCTCAAACTGAAGTTTCCTGAAGCCCTCCTGTACATATGCAGAGCGGCGCGTTGAATATCAATGCAGAACTCAAAGCGATGAAATCCATCAAACTAGCAGGAAATATAAGACACCGACCGTTCTCCCCAGCGCTGAGTTTTCGAGTGTCCAGTTAACATGTCTCAGACAGACAACATTGACGAAATCACGTGACTAACCCTGTCACATACCCCAGTTCAGTTATCGACAATTCTGCCTCGACAGCAGAAATCACCCCCGTGAAATCCGTGCAACACAAAATACCCGTGTTCGTTTTGCGCTGTCAGCAAAACCCACAACCGTTGACAGAAAGCACAGGCGCTTTCTATCGCAATTGACCAAGAGAAGGCACCCCACCGAGTGACACTTTCTTGATCCATGTCACTAAATCGTGACATCATTTTTAAGGTGGCGTTTCCAAATTTCTTTTAGGGATAATTCGACGACGCGAAGCGGACCTAGAGGGGGCCGGGGGTATGCCCGCCCCCCCCCCCCCCTACGTAAAATTTTGATAAAAACAAGGAAAAGGACAATTGACCAATCTAATGCAACCCGAGCCAACAATTTGCCCAACTACTTTCCAAAACCGTCACTTAGAAGACAAAGGCCGGCTCCTAGGGGCATCCGGGGGCATGCTCCCCCGGAAAATGTTAATAAAAGTCAAGGAAACTGGAGCAATCTGATGCAATCTGAGCCATCAGTTTTTCTTTATTTTCAAATATATATTTATTTATTCTTTTTCTTCTTTTATTTTTAGGCTAGCGGGGGGGGGGGGGGGGGGTGGGGGGGGGGGGGGGGGGGGGGGTTAGCCCGGACCCCCCCCCCCCCCCTGGATCCGTCCCTGCTTTACATTTATTTTCTTGCCAGTGACAAGGTATAACACAGACAATTCTTGCAGGTGTATCTCTCATTGACATCATAACTGTACTTTTCTTGTCTATAGGGCCTACATGCGCTATATGATGCTATGTTACACATGTTTCAACTTGTGGAATGCTAAGTATCATTATGTGGGTACCGCCATGTGCATTATGTCTACGGTCAACTCTTGTCATACTTTATCTTTGTATTTTGTTGTTGTTATTGCATGTACAGATTTAGGAATAGAAGAATTCCGGAAATAACTCTGTCGGGTTTTAATGGATTGTGAAAGAGTTGCTTCCCATTGTTTTTCCTTGCTTTTCGATAGAAACATTGAGGCAAGTTACACGTGACATTGCCGGCTTGCCAGTCAGTGTTTCTATGGAAACAAGGAAAACAACTCTTCCACAACCCCAACAACTTTGACAGAGTTATTTCCGAACATAGTTATTGCCACGTTCATTCTCTCCACGGTCAACCGTTGCTTTGTCTTGATATGTTGTTGCATGCACGGTGAACTTGTAATGTACTTTATCTTTGTATGTTTTGCCTGTACGGGCAAGTTCTGGTATAATTCATCTTTGTATTCTTTGCCTGTGAAGGTGTGGGTATCGCCATGTGCATTCTATCCACGGTCAACTTCTGGTACTTCAACATCATCCTGGCCTGGACACTCTACTACATCGCGTCGTCCTTCCACGCTACCGTCCCCTGGTCACGCTGTGACCAGTGGTGGAACACGCCACGCTGCATTGACTACTCTGACGTCATCAATGTGACGTCAGCAAATGTGACGTCAGCAAATGCCTCTTCTACTTCCGGAAATGATACGATTGGCGAGATGAACTACACGTCATCCTGGTTTAATGTGTCCTTAAGTGACCTCAACTTAACAGAAGGTGCGTCTCGCTTTCTGTTTGTCTTTCCTTCTTTTTACTAGGGCACCTAATTTTCATCCTGAATCTGCCACAGTGTAAAAGTATCTGTGTCATATTCTGTTTAAGCTATGTACTTGTATGTAAAGCTGTAAAATCAGAACCACAAATTAAATCTCAGAATTTCCCAGATATTACTTTTTGTCTGACTGAGTATGCACAACTTCTTTGTTTTCGAGAATGGACAGCATAAGTGTTTGCCAGAAATCTCCGCTTGAGAGGATGAAGCTTTGTTTATTTAATGGTTCTTATCATGAATTATTGTCCAAGGTACCAGGAGATTGGTTCTGCGTAAGTCACCCACCATTGTCTTACGTCCAGCCGTTATTTGACCTGCAGCTTTTGTGTAAGTATAGTTCATATTCTCCGTACCCAATAAAGCCATGCACTTTGGATGCTGATGCCATTATGTGTTCTTTTCAGTCATGGCAAATGACACGGACACAGTCCAACCCAAACCCGTATCGGCGGCTGAAGAATTTTGGCAGTGAGTGGTGTTGTGTGCGATTTAATGTCATCACACAACACAGATTATTATAATGCTTACTTTGTGTAAAAAAAAGATTAAAAAAACCAGAAAAAAAACTAAACAGCCTAGAAAATGTTTAACATATTTTTTTATTTGTCACTTATTCGACAATTGAAGTTAGTTAAGTTTTGACAGTAAAATGGCTGGACGGTGGTTTGTGCACATAGTTTTCATCAAGCCATTAAGCGCCTGTACGCTTTTTTTTTCGAACGACTATAGGTTTATGTATACTACCTGTCAAAAAAAACACCACTAGGCAGATGCGTTTGAATGCAGATCTGCGTGATTGGCCGTTTAGTGTACGTAGTAAAACCAGTTATATGACTCGAAAGGCCATCCAAGGGTCCAATTTACGACGAATGCCGACCTTTCTGAACTTGCTGAGTAAGGGATGCCGTGTGCTACAGAAAAACAGTCTTGACTCCTTTGTCTGATTTTGTATACATATAATATATATTATACAAAAACACACACCCACACACAACACACACAAAAACAAAACAAACAAGTCGCGTGAAATATATATCAAACCATTCAGTCAATCAGTCGATCTGCAACTAAAACATCAACACTGAAACCCTGTAATCACCAAGACTATAAGTAGTAAGGCTTGCCTAGCCTATACTCGAACACCGAGACGCAATTGCGCTCGTCTCGGCGAACGTACGACGTAGTAGCCTACCAGATTTGCATACACCGATTTTCTTTATTTCTGTGAGTAAATGTGACATATTCATATATTTATGGATTTAGGAGAAGACGAGGAATACAATGCAATCATTTTTAAATCTGTTGGTGAAAATTTGATTTTAATGACAACTTTAATGAGCAAATAATCAATTAAATATTAAGCTTCCAAGCTGAAATGCAATCCCATAGTCCGGACTGAGTCGCAGATTGCTTGACCAAAATGTCCACGGTCGTGACAGTGCCACTTCTTCTTCCACTAAAAGCCGGATATGACGTCATCAAAGACATTTATCGAAAAAAATGAAAATAAATGGGGGTATCACTTGGGAGAATGTTTCTCGAAGAAAGGTCCAGTAGTTTTCTCTGAATCGCTGTACACATGGACACAGACACTCACACAAACACCACCATCCTCGCCTTGATTTTTAGTCTATGTTTAAACATTTAGTCAAAACAGGACTAAATGTAACAAAAACAAAACAAAACTATCAGGCAGTTTTCGTCCACTCTTATACTCTTATACTCTGCGCATAGTTTTCTGTTTTTTTTTTCTCAATTAAGATCTTGAATCTCAATGAAGAGCAATTTCGATATCATCAAGTACTTTCATATCCATTTGGGCAGGTGTAAATATGACACAAAAAGAGATATCTTGAATGTTTTCTGATTTTTTTGGTTTCACATTTTTTTCAGACACAACGTGCTCCAGGTGTCTGGCGGGCTGTATGAAACGGGTCACGTGGTGTGGTACCTGGCCGTGTCGCAGTGCATTGTGGTCCTTATCATCTTTCTCGCTCTCATCAAAGGCGTCAAGTCCTCGGGAAAGGTCTCAGTCTGCCTTACTTGGCCTTTATTGACCCTTGCAATCTGAAACTGACAAATTCATTCTGTAGCCAGTGCTTTCGTCGTTTTATCCTTGTGGTTGTCCTTAATAGAAACTAGAAAAAAATCACCCACGTCATGCAATAAGTGTGTAGCCTATAGTCAAAGAACAACACGAAACAACACCCAAAACAATCACCAAGCAAACAAACAAACAAACAAACAAACAAACAAACAAACGTACAAACAAGAGATCGAGGAGATAGGCTGTTGACGCAGAAACACTTTGGCTATAGTTATATAAAAGGTCGTGAACGGATGATGGTGATGAAGATGATGATGATGATGATGATGTGATGACGATGATGATGATGATGATGATGACGATGATGATGATGATAATGATGATGTACAGGTGGTGTATGTTACGGCCACATTGCCCTACCTGTTGCTGACTGTGTTGCTGGTAAGGGGAGCAACTCTGCCAGGCGCAAAGGACGGGATCCTGTATTACCTTACCCCTGACTTCAGCCGTCTGCTAGACCCCCAGGTAATGCAACATTGTTTTCTCAAGTTCAGTCTGTTTGATCACGCATGCATCGCTTTGGCTGTGTGCAATTTTTCCAGCGTTTCATTTTCAGTTCGTGCAGTTCAAAAATATAACACGCAAAACTATATTGCAGCAACACACACCAGGATGTTTGATCATGTGCTATACTAATCACATATTGTTAGTTAGTGAGTTAGTTAGTTAGTTATTCAGTTAGTTAGTTATTCGATCAGTCAGTCTGTTTTTAAGTTATTTCGTTTGTTTGTTACTTTCATAGTCATAGCCTCGATTAATATCTCAGTGCAATTTGGAGTTTGTTAGAAACATCGTCGTTTCTTCAAATATCGAAAAGCTCGCTTTCGCTTCCATTTCAATATTAAAAACCCCACATAACAACCATGGGTAAAACTGGTATCACACAGGAAGCCATGTAGTATATATTCTCTATATCTTAATCTGATTTCTGTTTGGCTGGAGTTTTCCCCAGATAGGTTTCATGTTGGGCACAGGTAGGGCTGCCACTAATTGTTAGTCCCGGCGCTCACCTATGTAACTTCAGCAGGACAGACGACGCACTGCAGATTATCCCAGCCCGCTACACGTTGCATGAAAGGAAAACAGGCCAGGTACTCGTCATAATCTCTATCGCGCATGCAGTGCGTCGCCTGTGCCGCTGAAACTGCGCAGGTATATTCTGCCCATTAGGTTTATACACGTATGGCTTTATCTTGTAGGCCACGGAGCTCGATCCCTTTGCCTTTGCTAAGTTGCCTATGGTTGTGACAGGTGTGGGTGGAGGCGGCGCTACAGGTGTTCTACTCGCTGGGGCCGGCATGGGGCAGCATCATCACCATGGCTTCCTACAACCACTTCAACAACAACTGCCTCAGGTAGGCAGCTCACTTTTACGATATTGTGTTGACGAGAACGTATTTGTCCAAAGAAATTATGTGTATGGTAATTATTCCTCGATTTTTGACAATGCGGATCGGGAGATTGCGATAAGGAAACTGTTATGCAATTGATTGGGCTTGAAATTGGTTGTTCTTGAAATTGATTGTGCTTGATATTGATTGGGCTTGGAACTGATTGGGCTTGAAATTGATTGGGCTTGGAACTCATTGGGCTTGGAATTGATTAGGCTTGAAATTGATTGGGCTGAAATTGATTGGGCTTGAAATTGATTGGGCTTGGAACTGATTGGGCTCGGAACTGATTAGGCTTGAAATTGATTGGGCTTGGAACTGATTGGGCTAGGAACTGATTAGGCTTGAAATTTATTGGGCTGGGAACTGATTGAGCTGTGAACTGATTGGGCTTTAAATTGATTGGGCTGAAATTTTGTGGACAAATGGGTGCATTAGGCCTAATTGCTGTCAAAGTATGATAGCACATGTAATGATGGCGCCAGCTGTGTTGCTATTGCTGCTGCTCATGCAAGGCTACTTCTGTGTAATACGTGTTTGAGAGGACAACTTTTAGCTCTTTTTTTTCTTTCAAATGAATATTACTGTTTGCCTCTTTTTCAGGGATGCAGTCTGCTTGTCGCTGCTTGGAGAGGGAACGAGTGTATTTGGAGGTTTTGCCATTTTCTCCGTGCTGGGTTACATGGGCTTCAAGTCAGGAGTGGCTATCAAAGACGTGGTGTCTTCAGGTACAACTATTCGCTATGATACAGTTCTGTGCCTCTCGGGTGTTCTAGTAACAAACCGTATAGACAGATTTGCTGAATAATTGGCGTGTCTTCTCCGATGGAAAGCCATTGTTTCTGAAGGTATATTTTAGTACAGAGAGAGAAACAGAGAGAGAGAGAGAGAGAGAGAGAGAGAGAGAGAGAGAGAGAGAGAGAGAGAGAGAGAGAGAGAGAGAGAGAGAGAGAGAGAGAGAGAGAGAGAGAGAGAGAGAGAGAGAGAGTCATAGAGACAGACAGCGAAAAAAAGATTTTAACCTGTTCGGGTTGATATGACATGAGGGTCGAGAATCCATCATGTTACAGTAAAGTATAACCCCCCTTTTAAGACCTCCAGACTTCTGCCATTTCGAGAGCTTGCTTTTTCAGAGTGTATGTTTCTGTAAATGTACCCCTATTTAAAGACTGATTTTCGGAAGTCTAAAAAGGAAGGTTCCACTGTATTGGTAACATGGTTTTGTATTTTTGATGCCCTCCCCCTCCCACCCCCAGGTCCGGGCCTGACGTTCATCGTGTACACAGAGGCCATCTCTCTGACATGAAGGGTCAAGAATCCATCCTGTTACGGGTAACATGGTTTTGTGTTGTTGATGTTCCACCCCTAGGTCCGGGCCTGGCGTTCATCGTGTACCCAGAGGCCATCTCCCTCATGCCCCTCCCCCAGCTGTGGGCCGTGCTCTTCTTCCTCATGGTGGTCACGCTGGTCATCGACACACAGGTAGGTCAACGTTACAGAATGTGAACACCAGTAGACAAGCTACAGCGATTTGCAAGACACTTTGAACAAGATACTACGTATATTCTGGCTACACACCTCCGATTCCAAAATAACTTGAATATGTTTCTCATAAGGACCATTTTCGGGTATTCCCAGAGGCTGGGAAACTCTTTTTTTTACACCTGCCCGAATTGCTAATGGGGAAAATGTCCAAGTTATCGTGAAGGAGGAGCGTAACCTACTTATCCTTTTTTGGGTAACGTTTATGTTGAAAGATTATAGTTTTTGAAAGGTGATTTATGGATATATTGTTGATGTGGTGGTGCGAGCAGCTTGCCACGGGAGAGACGGTGCTGACCGTGCTGTGTGACCAATTCCCGCGTGTCCTGGGCCGTCACCGTATGCTGGTCACCGCCACCTTCTGCGTCCTGGCCTTGCTGACGTCATTCGGACTCGTCTCGCAGGTAATGACGTCACAATGAGCCTTTTCTTAAAACTGAAGTTTGTTTAGCCCCTTTCACCTCGTACGTTCTTGATGATGATGATGATGATGATGATGATGATGATGATGATTATTGATGATGATGATTATTGATGATGATGATTATTGATGATGATGATAATGATGATGATGATTGCAGGGTGGTATCTACGTGTTTCAACTGGTGGACTGGTTCATTGCCACATACACTGTCACCGTCGTCGCGCTGCTCGAATGTGTCGTTTTGGCCTGGGTCTACGGTACGTGTGTGTTTGTGTGTGTGTGTGTGTGTGTGTGTGTGTGTGTGTGTGTGTGTGTGTGTGTGTTCGTGTGTGTTCGTGTGTGTGTGTGTGCGTGCGTGCGTGCGTGTGTGTGTGTGTGTGTGTGTGTGTGTGTGTGTGTGTCTCTGTGTGTGTGTGTGTGCGCGCGTGCGTGCGTGTGTGTGTGTGTGTGTGTGTGTGTGTGTTTGTGTGTGTATGTGTGTGTGTGTGTGTGCGTGTGTGTGTGTGTGTGCGTGTTTGAGTGTTTGAGTGTGTGTGTGTGTGTGAGTGTCTGTAAGTGTGTGTTTAACTGTTTTTTATGTGTGTGTTTGTGTTAGTGTGTGTGTGTTAGTGTGTGTGTTAGTGTTAGTGTGTGTGTGTGTGTGTGTGTGTGTGTGTGTGTATGTGTGTGTGTGTGTGTGTGTGTGTGTGTGTTTTGGGGGGATTGAAGAGGTGCTGAGTGCAATCGTGGTCTTGAATTAGAATATCATCCAATATGATAATATGAAAACAGATCCTGAGCATCTCGACTGAATATAGCAACCCAAATTACTTTATGCAGGCAGCTAGGTTTAAGATGAAAAGTCAAAGTTCTTTCGCCAACCAATTTGGCCTGAATTCAAATTGGCCTTATATTTGCGGTTCAGCAGTTCTCTGAAGCTCTGTTCATTGTGTACAACCACAGGGGCAGACCGCTTTTGTGACGACATCCAGCTGATGATTGGCAAGAAACCGCTGTTTATCTTCAAGATCATCTGGTGTTTCCTGATTCCTTCCTTGCTGGTGGTAAGGCTTTTTCTCTTTCTTTTTCTGTTTCCTTATTCATTCTCTGCTGGTTGTAAGGCTTTATTCGTGTTTCCTTGTTTCTTTCCTGCTGAGGGTAAGGCTTTACTTGTGTGTCCTTGTTTCTTTCCTGCTGAAGGCTTTACTTGTGTGTCCTTGTTTCTTTCCTGTTGATGGTAAGGCTTTACTTGTGTGTCCTTGTTTCTTTCCTGCTGATGGTAAGGCTTTACTTGTGTGTCCTTGTTTCTTTCCTGCTGATGGTAAGGCTTTACTTTTGTTTCCTTGTTTCTTTCCTGCTGATGGTAAGGCTTTACTTGTGTGTCCTTGTTTCTTTCCTGCTGATGGTAAGGCTTTACTTGTGTGTCCTTGTTTCTTTCCTGCTGATGGTAAGGCTTTACTTGTGTGTCCTTGTTTCTTTCCTGCTGATGGTAAGGCTTTATTTGTGTTTCCTTATTCATTTCCCGGTTGTGGTAAGACTTTACTCGTCTTTTTACATTTAGTCAAGTTTTGACTAAATGTTTTAACATAGAGGGGGAATCGAGACGAGGGTCGTGGTGTACGTGTGTGTGTCTGTCTGTGCGTCTGTGTGTGTAGAGCGATTCAGACCAAACTACTGGACCGATCTTTATGAAATTTGACATGAGAGTTTCTGGGAATGATATCCCCGGAAGTTTTTTTCTTTTTTTCGATAAATACTTTTGATGACGTCATATCCGGCTTTTTGTAAAGGTTGAGGCGGCACTGTCACACCCTCATTTTTCAATCAAATTGATTGAAATTTTTGTAAAGCAATCTTCGACAAAGGCCGGACTTTGGTATTGCATTTCAGCTTGGTGGCTTAAAAATTAATTAATGACTTTGGTCATTAAAAATCTGAAAATTGTAATAATTTTTTTTTTATATAAAACGATCCAAATTTACGTTCATCTTATTTTACATCATTTCCTAATTCCAAAAACATATAAATATGTTATGTTTGGATTAAAAACACGCTCAGAAAGTTAAAACGAAGAGAGGTACAGAAAAGCGTGCTATGCAGCACAGCGAAACCACTACCGCACTGAACAGGCTCGTCAGTTTCACTCCGTTTTGCACAAGCGGCGGACTGCGGTCATTGTGAAAAAATGCAGTGCGTTCAGTTTCATTCTGTGAGTTCCACAGCTTGACTAAATGTGGTAATTTCGCAGCTGATCATATCTGGAACAAACTCCCTTTGTCTCTACGTCTCAGTCCATCTCTGCCTTCTTTCAAGGCAAATCTCAAGACTCACCTCTTCAGAGAAGCATTCTAGAAGGTTAATGTTGATGACGTAGTTGTCGCGACCCTGTGAATGTGCACTTTTCGGATGAACAATGTTTACTGTGTGTGTGTGTGTGTGTGTGTGTGTGTGTGTGTGCGTGTGTGTGTGTGCGTGTGTGTGGGCATGTGTGGGTGTGTGTGTGTGTGTGTGTGTGTGTGTGTGTGTGTGTGTGTGTGTGCGTGTGTGTGGGCATGTGTGGGTGGGCGTGTGTGTGTGTGTGTGTGTGTGTGTGTGGGTGTGTGTGTGTGTGTGTGTGCATTATAATTGTTGTGTATACTGAGAGTTCGTTCCTGTAAGAGCCTCTGGATTTTTTTAACATTTATGTTTTGTTTTTGGTTTTGTTGTAAAGTGTTAATGATTGTGTTCTATTCCGTCAATGGCGTCATTCTGGTAATGATGTTGTTATTGCTTTTGTAAAGCGCTTTGTGTGTTCGAAAGCGCTATAGAAATCACCATTATTATTTATCCCAGCGAAGCTGGAGGTATCCCGTGAACGCTATACTGTAATCGATTTGAGAAATGTGCACACCGAATAATACATGATAAAGAAGGATTCGTTGTGCCCGGCTACGTGCTACAGTTGGAGATGGAAGTTCACCAAAAATTGGGACCATACTAACAAAAATACAGTGGGTGCAATAGTCGCCCCCATTTTTTCAGCAAACGCCACCCAAGGCCGCTTTGGACGGGTAGAAATTCTGTACTTTCCAAGTCTATTTGTGTGTGGTTGTTCAAGACTATGGATAAAGCTCGCGTGAGAAGATTACGTCACGGTCAAAAGTCTTTGACGTCAATTAATGCATCATGACCTCATGCCTCCCTGTAGTCTTTTTCTCTCGCGCGGTGTGTGTGTGTGACTGTGTGTGTGTGTGTGTGTGTGTGTGTGTGTGTGTGTGTGTGTGTGTGTGTGTTCATTTTGTGCACGTGTTAGTGTTAGTGTGTGTGTGTGTGGGTGCGCGCGTGCATGAGTCTGTACTCGTGTGTGTGTGTGTGTGTGGGTGTGTGTGTGTGTGTGTGTGTGTGTGTGTGTGTGTGTGTGTGTGTATGTGTGTGTGTGTGTTCGTGTGTGTGTTTGAGAGAGAGAGAGAGGTTTGTCTTTCGCTGGGGTATGCAGTGCCTTGGCGTTGCACATCTACTTAATTATTATTACGCGACTTGTTTTTTCCTTTCCTGCTCTGTTTCTCTGTCTGTCTGTCTGTCTGTCATCCTCTCTTGTTGTGTCCCTTTGTTTTCGCGTTTTGTTCCCTCTCGTTTGTTGCATTTACTGTTCACCAATGTATACAATGGATAATATAATGTATAATCCCTACATGGTCGAGGGCTGGATGTAAAAAAGAACCCACACCTTTGTATGAGTACTGTATTACATTCCAAGTCATACGTTTATCTTGTTGTGCTCCTTTATCAAAAACATTCCATGGCTTTGTAAATTTCTATCGGAATAAAATACTGTTTAAACCAAACGACAATTACCTTCCAAATGTAAGAATTGATTCGATTTGAATTCATTGGCTGTCTTTCTCTTTCCACCTCTCACTCTCTTTTCTCTTTCCTATTCTCTCCCTCCCTCTGTCTCTTTTTTTTTTTTTTTAGCTCTCTCCCCCCCCCCCCCTCTCTCTCTCTTTCCACTGATGACTCTTTCCCCCTGTCCCTCTTTTCATCTCTCTCTGTCCATGTCTCTCTCATCACATCTGTTCTCGGTCTCTGTCCCTCTCAGTGTCGGTCTCTCTGCGTGTGTCTCTCTCTGTCTCTCTTTGTCTTCCAGCCCCTCTCTCCCTCTTCGCTCCCCCAACACCCCCTTCACACACACACACACACACACACACACACACACACACACACACACACACGCACACACACCCCTCCCCCCACAAACACACACACACAACATGGCATTTTATCATATGTCTATGATCCATCACAGGTTCTGTTGGTGTTCACACTGATGCGCTACGAGGCACCCAGTATCGGGGACTACACGTATGACTCGTGGGGCAACACGATTGGCTGGATGATCGCCACAGGCTCCTTCCTCCCTATCCCGGCCATGGCGGTCTACCAACTGATCAGAGCCAAGGGGAGCTTTCTGCAGGTAGGTCTGTAGCTTGTTTCCTTGTTCACATTCAGGTTGCTACGCTCCCCCCCCAAACTGCGTATGGCTGCCTAAATGGCGGGGTCAAAACGGGCATGTACGTAAAACGGGTGAGAGTTTCAGCCCATGAACGACGAAAAATGACTTGGTGCCGGATTGCTTTAAAACTTTCAGAGTATATTGTCTACATACTAAACGTACTTTGAGTAAACTTTTGAATTCAAAGCAATCCACCAAGTCATTGCTGAAATACAGAGACGGCTTGGTTTTATAATCGATATAATATGTCTTTAAATTGCTCTTTGGCTGTTTTCTTCCAGAGGCTGAAGCAGACGACGTCACCAGACGAGAACTGGGGACCATCTGACCCTGCTAGACGCCGGCTGTACCGCAAAGAAATGATGCAACGCTCACCTCGACGTCATTGGCTTGACGTCATCCGATAACGTCATTATTGACGAACGTAATTCTTGTATAACCGTACATATTTCAGGCATAAAACTTCTTCACGTTATCCGCTGACGTTATTTTTGACGAAAGTAGTTCTCGTATATCCGTACATATCTTATGCATAATCTTGCTTGACGTCATGCGCTGACGTTATCATTGACGAACGTTATTCTTGTATAACCGTACATATCTTAGGCACAAACTTACTTGACGTCAGGCATCCGCTTATGTTATTATTGACGAAAGCAATTCTTGTATAACCGTACACATATCTAATGCACAACATTGCTTGACGGCATCCGCTGACGTTATTATTGTACAACTTAATTCTTGTATAAAAAAACGCTCGCGCTGGACCCGAGTACTCTTCAGACATTCACACACACACACACACACACACACACACACACACACACACACACACACACACACACACAATCTCTCTCCCTCACTCCCTCCCTCTCTCTCTTTCTTTCTTACACACACACACACACACACACACACACACACACACACACACACACACACACACACACACACGCACACACACACGAGTACAGACTCATGCACGCACGCACGCACACACACACACACAAACACAAACACACACACACACAAACAGTAACACTAACACATGTGCACAAAATGAACACACACACACACACACACCGCGCGAGAGAAAAAGACTACAGGGAGGCATTGACGTCAAAGACTTTCGACCGTGACGTAATTACGTCACTATTCTTGGGTTACGGTACCATTCGGCGGCTTTGCTACGAGTATGCCATAGTCTTGGTTGGCCGAGACCTTGCACCGTTCTATCAGACTGCCTGGCTGGCTGTTGCACCGCGAATTCCTCCCACCGCCAAGTCGTTTTTTTGTGGTTTATTTCGCATTTAGGTCCCAGGTAACATTATGAAGTTTTAATACGATGAATCGGACGTATTATCAAGTTAGTGTATCAACTTTTGAACGAGCTGCGCCCAGTAGTTTCCCAGCAATAAGCTGTTAAGTCGACACACACACACACACACACACAGACAGACAATTAAAGTCTGCTGAGCCCTAGTACTAGCCTACTCGGGGATAACCGTACATATCTTATTAGGCACAAACTTGCTTGATTTCATCCGCTGACGTAACTTATTATTGACTAAAGTAATTCTTGTATTACCGTACGTATCTGAGGAATAATCTTGCTTGATTTCATCCGCTGACGTTATTATTGACGAACGTAATTCTTGTATAACTGTACGTATCTTAGGAATAATCTTGCTTGACATTTCTACATTTTAAAGATCTCTCTGCTCAGTCCATTCGTTTTGGACCAATATTTTGGCATTAAAGGAAAAGTCCAAGGTTTAGGGTCACTTTTGATATGTTGACCCTCTTAATTCATCAACCACAAATGCGTGTGTAAAAATGAACACAGAAATCCAAAAAGTATACTTTGACTCGTTTTTTGGTTGTTCTGAATCGTTCCATCGCGCGCGCAGTCTTGGCTCATGACCTTGTGCACATACGTGTGCTACGTCACGAGCCTTGAACAACAAACATGGCCGGCTCAAGCAGTGAGGAAGACAAGTGGAATACGGACCGGTTTTCAGCCAGCCTGAGGTTTTAGCGTGCCCGTTTGAGCCTCTTCGTCGTCAAAATGCTGGCGAGGCCACAAGGAACTGCTTGAAACAGAGCCAGCATAAGCAGCAATACGAAATGGTATGTGATTCTCTTTGTTGTGATGTTGACACACGACTAGTCCGTAGTCGCTACCTCTTGCATGCTAGATCGAAGTCAGGTGTGTTTTTCACAGATCAGTTGATGTGCTTCCACAGATCTGTAAGCATGTAAAGATCATTGATTTATGCTATTATTTCAGGCATCTGGTGTTGTTTATTTTCCTATCTTTAATCAAGGATTTCGTCCTTGAACTGCCCAGTTTAGAATAAATGTTTCCACAGTGATGTTCACACGCGACTATCCTTATTTTCTCTTGGAATTCTGAGTAATTTTTCAGTCACACAACAAAACATGTAGACAGCAAGTTAACATTGCGCAAAATCTGTTTCTTGCGGACAAAACTGCAATTATTCTGGTATTTTTATTTGCGACAGTAAGACACTACATGACATCGACACCACTAAACAGTGAAACTTTTTTGAAATGGCGGTGGGCTGCTTTCATGTGCTAATACTAATAGTGATCCTGACATTTTTCTTGCGAAACGGTCAAAGGGAAGTAATAAATGAATTTAGTTTTTTAAACGAGCACACGTGATTTCCGATCTCAAACTAGATCTGAAATCATAAGATTTTCTGAGCAGTGGCGAAACGCTGATGGCTAGTGATATCGCAAGCCGTTTTGGAAGCAAATAAGCACTGTCAGACATATGCTGAAACACGATTACAGCAGTTCAAACTTTTTGATCATTGATTTTTAGGAGTACGCAATGTCGGACAGTCACACTACAAAAAGACAATGCGTTAGTGCATAGATCGGTATTCTCAAACGTCACGAACAGACAGTACGTTGCTACTATATTATTTTACTGTATTAACAAAACCTCACAGTCCCATTAAAAATGTGTGGTGTGTGCCGAAAAGCAACCATATGAGATTCAGTCAGTGGGACCCTGAATCGACCTGGGGTTAAATCGGGTTATTGACTCTCATTGCATGAATTTTTAAACTGAATATATACATTACATGTACTACTGTTCGTGTTGTTTTTGTGATCCAGTGCAATTTCTGTGTATACCTTAGAATCTCAAGGTAATTTTTGAACGGGGCATACAGATGATACATGTTGCCATGATCACAGAGTGATACGTGTATTTTGCTTATCAGGTGTCAGTGCAGAAACTCCAAGAGGGAACGAAATTCAAATATCTGGAAAACCTGGATGAGGAGATAGACAGCCTAACAGCACATCCTCCTATGTTTGCTCGGACATCTACTACCTTCAAACTGCATAGCCTACTATGCGTACACACAGGAATATGGACGACTCAACATTGATCAAAATGGGTAAGTAACACAACACAAACAGATGATTTCCATTATGATAGATTTATTTATCTCAAAGTAAAATTGACAACAGAGTGTACAATTTGTTTTCAAATACAAAAATATCACATTGGGTTAAAAAAAAAACACCATCATATATCATTAAAACTATTCTTTATTTCTAAACACATACATATCAGCATAGTTTATTCATGTAAACATCCTCATTTCGGTTCCCAGTCTATCTGAAATCAAGGTAAGATATATGCCCCCAAAAATAGCGATCACACAGTGCTTCAGCATGAATTTGAAAACCTGCTCTACGTCACATAGACACAGCGTGTCTTATGATTCTATCCATCCTCTCCAAACAAACACGTACACGTTTTCTCTGGTACGAATGTCTTAAAAGCTCAAACTAAGCTGCTGTTTTATTCTGTCTTGCTTTGCAGGAAATACAGGCACGTCGCTTACCCATAGCAGGCAGCTGGTGCGCTAGCGAGTGGGGTTTCTCGGCAGAAGCATCAGAGTACCATTACCAACCTGTGCAGTCAAAACAATCAGAAATACTTTCCCAAACGGATGAAGAGTGGGGTTCAAACTCCCTGAGCTACAGAAGGCTGAAATATACTTTTACAAATCGTGTGACTGTGTTGAACAGATTCCTGCATGGTTTGAAGATGATACTGGGTTGTCACGTGGTCCGGTACATGGTTCACATTCTGCAACATTTTGTTCCAGACTTTTTCCACTGTTGGTCTACTCCTGCATCAGGTAGTCAGTCCATGAGCCGGTCAGCATAGCCTGTGTCCAGTATTGTCCGTTTGCCTGTTGCCTGAAACATGGTTGTTTTGAAGTAACTAACGATCTCTGCACACATTTTAACATGTGAATAAGAACAGAAAAAGTTTGTCAAAAGTATACATAGTTTAATTTGCATTTACTTCAAGGCCAGACTTTCTTCTCGTTCATTATTTCTTCATTAAGATTCTGAAAATTAACAAAATGTTTCCCCCTATCAAGGCCTCCTAAATTTTTTTTAAATGCAGGTCGGTTTTTTGTCATCTGTGCATTACTACCTCTTGCCACCCGTGCGGTCATTGCCACCAGGTATCTCAACAATCAAACCGTCTATACAGGCTTAAAGGCACGTCCTTTTTCAAAACAGGATTGCTCACTACACAGATCTGCGAAGACTTTTACAGAAAAAAAAATCTCTTGACTTGAACATATACCAGGAATAAACATCCTGACTGGTTTTTGGAGCTGCCGGGATTTTTTTAGGGAATGTTTTACACGTGTGGCGTTAAAGAAATTAATTCATAAAATTCTACATTCCCAAAGAGAGTACCCATACAGAGTGTTCAGTTCTGGTATTTTTCAAAACGGAAGGATGGCCATATCCCATGTAAAAGCCTGGTAAGATTTGAGATTTTGAACTCAATCGTTTACACGGGAAGGGCTGTCCATTTAAGAGGACGCATCCATGCCTGGATGAGAAATACACTGATAACACAGAAAAAGCACGAGTTTAACCTGCATATTCACAAAACTGGTTCAGGGTAAAGGGAACACATGTTAGTTATTTTAAGAGAACATCACGAAGACCTAATTATTAAATTAAAGCCTTTCTGCACGAATGTACATCTTCTATGAATTATATTCTAAAACGCCACATGTGTAATTCATTCCACACACAAAATCCAGCTCCAAGAAGCAGTGAGGCTGTTGATTATTGGTATGTGTTCAAGTCGACAGATGATTTTTCCTGTGTAAACTGAGCCTTGGCAGATCTGATATAGTGAGCAAAGACCTGCATTTTTTTTTATACGTGTTCAGAGGCCTTGAAATGGTTAAACATTTTGTTTATTTCAAGTAGTCTTTATGAAGAAAAAATTAACAATAAGGAAGGCAAATGGGTTAAAATGCAAATTAGATTCCTTTTGACGAACTTTTTATGTTCTTCTTCACGTGTTACATTATGCGTACGTAGATCGCAAGATATTTTCGAAAAAATTCATAGATAAGCCAATCTGCAAACGGACACAAATTCACAATATTTATGAAGCCAATAAATTTGACTCAAGAACAAAGCTTATGTGTTTGAGGTAATGTGCATGGGTATGAATGTTGAATGAGTCCGTCAAAGATACCCTCCATGTCGCCTTTATACAGTGGAACCTACCATTAAAATTATACCACCTTAAATTACCTTGTATTGCTCTTTCAAATGTACTGCTTAAACTTCTTGAACATGCAACTCTTGCTGTCTACCATAAAGACCATCAGGTCAACAACATACTCGTGAATGTTTTGTTTTGGTCTATAATTAAAAATTTCAGAAAATACCCTTTTTTTATATTTTTTATTCGGAAGCATACTAACTTTATTTGAAACTACTTCGACAGATATAGTTTTGCAGGTTGACGGGAGGTGAGTTACGAAAGAAATTCAATCCATATGTCGCTCAGCACAGAAAGCATAAACGATTAACATGAGTAGAAATGAACTTGTACTTGTTTTCATAATGTATTATTTGGATGGTATCTGTCAAAGACACTTTCTCGTTTTTTTGCAAAGCTAGAATAAGACACTAATTTTCAAAACAAAACAAAAATCTTACGATGAATGGCACGTTGGCTTTCTCCTGTGGTGATTCTGGACGGTAGGAACAGGACTGGTCAACAGTTGCGTTGTGATCACGGAGAACCGGGAAATCTGGAATGGTCACGTTGTCAGTGTCTAGTGACCTGTTCTGACCAGTGGCCGTGAGTGATGATGAAAGGTCTGGAAGTAAAAGAAGAGAGAAAATGAGTGTGAGTATAAATCAATTCGAAAGTATGCTTCTGATCTATACAGTACACTGAACATTTAGACACCCTCTGGAAGTCGTCTAGATGTGTATCCATGTTGTAGCAATTAGACTGGTTTTGCGTCTCTCAGTCAAGATTAATTCCCTGCACAATTCGTAATCTTCTTGTCTCTAGCATGCAGGTGTCTGTTTACCTTACCGGTTGCACATCCACCAAAAGTTTAGATCTGGTAAAAATAGCATTAAACCATGATTCCAGCAAACGCTGCCAATTTCATGAATTGTATGAGGGGATAGTTTGCGACTGAATAGAATAGATAACGTGACACACGCATTGTCTTACGTGTCCACAACCCTGACTACTTTTTACTCTTACTCTTAGCTCAGTTCAGCTCAGACCGTTCTGTAAGTTGTAACTCTGTAGATCTAGCCTGTGGCGCATCTGTACTCCAGCGAATATCAGCTGGACCCAGACACACTGTTCTGCACCAATTCGTATTCGCTGCGCAGCAAAACAATGTTTAGGTATGCATGAAAATAAAAGCATGTACTCTGACCTTCAACGCATTCCTTCTTGTGAGATAATCCGCTGTTCGTATGTCGCCTCGGAGTTTCGATGGCTCGTCGTAATACTGCCCTCTCCGGAATTTTATGAAGGGAAGACACTGCCAGGGGTCAAAACATTTGTTTCAGGGATGAAACGCCAACTTTTGTGCTGCAGAAAAATGGCGAAATCTGTGTCCAGAAAGTGCCCGACACTTTGAAATCTGCACGCTTGTGCTGCACACATCTCTTCCATTTCCACAAGAGACTCAGAGTTTTATGAGGGAAAGTGTGCTATGAAATGCCTGGGGACATTGACGAGTTGTTGCAGTTTGCGGCTGCTCTCCACCGAGGCATTCTTTTCGGGCATACAGTGGTGACTTTTCTGTGTGAAAATCAAGCTGGTACTAGTGGTAGAATCAACACAATAACTTGTGACGTCACAGTGCACCGACGTCACAGTGCACCGAAAACCACGTGACCACTACTTGACCCCAGGCAACTTGTCTTGGTTAGCCCCGCAACACTAAATCTTCAACTACAACAACAACAATTTTTTTTCAATTTTTAAAATATTTTTCCAGAGATGTTTGTAACATTTGGCATTCGATTTTCAAGTTTTTGGGCATATTTAAAAACCTTGGACTTTTCCTTTAAATGCTTTCATATTTATGTATGTTCACGTTGCAGATCTGTTATACACAAACATAGTGTCGAGAAGCCCCGACTGATTTCGACCGATGCTGAACACCGTCAGTCAGGAAAATAACACAACTCTTGTATCTCGTATTGATAGATTTCGAACACGTTCACGCGATCTCCACATCGACATTACAAAATATGCCTATCTGAACCTGATGACTATTCATCATATGGCAAGGGACGTAACTCGAGTTTGAGCCCAAAATACTCATATTCGTGTTACCTTACTCTGATCTGGCAAGCTTGAGTTTTTCAAAGTCCCATTGGATGGCTCTCGCAGAAATTCTCACCACAGTGGGATTTAGTCGGCAGAGTCCAACACAAAATCTGCTTTTATCATGCAACTGTCACGTCAGAGGATCAAAGGTAAAAGATGTGAAATCTCTACATGTGCCTCCCTCGACAGGATGGTTCACCAAAGCAGTTTTTCTGTATAACAGCAGAAATCAGCAACTACGCTGTAACGTTTTCTATATATAAAGGAGTCTTTGCTCCGTCAGCGATTTCCATGTCTTTCAATTTGATCTTTCAAATACTAAGGGATGGATCAGACGGAGTTGGGGGAGGGAGAGGGAAAGTGTGTGTGTGTGTGTCTGTGTGTGGGGTGTGTGGGGGGGGGGGGGGGGTCCAGGGGACCAGAAACAACCACCCTCCCCCTGAACCGGCAAATTGACCTATTTCTCAAGAGAGACCCAAAATGTCATTTTAAAGATGCTAAATTTCAACAGCATCTTGGGGGCAAGGCCCCACCTGACTCCCCCTCCCTCCACCACCGCCACTCCGTCCCTGTGCCCGTTGCCTCATTTTTTGACCCCCCCCACACACACACACACCTGCTCTTATACACTAGGTCCATCCTGATACTCAATATTCCACATTGCGTTCTCAATGTAAGAGGCAGTTCTGTTCTCTCTCTATATAAATGTGAAGAAGTGGCCTATTTGCTCAATCAGTAATTACATTTTCGCACCAATCGTGGCTTCTAATGCTCAATCTTTTCCGCACGACGTGCAGTTTTTTTGGAGGGGAAATCCCCTGTTCTGTTTTGAACGGTAGAAGACCATTCGATGATTATCTGTGTTGTTTTGTTGTTAAGCTGTGATAGAGATATAGTTTGTCTTTTAAAACTTGTAAATGATTCGGTCTTCGGGATTTAGTTTCTAAGCAAGAAACGAGAGAAATCCTGCATTTGAGAGCGCACGGTTATGACATATATGTCGAAAGGAGGCTGCTACAATATTTAAATGGTATCTCTCTCTATATATATATAATTAACTAGCTGTGTCAGAATGTTTGCCGTTATATTTGATTAACCTTGGTAGTAGTATTTTGTGCATTTATTTACCTCTTTCGTCTTTTTCTACGATACACATGTGACTTCTTCAACAAATAAAGTTTCATATTTGAATATAGCAGTTGTGTTCTTCTTAACACACACAGACACACACACACAGACACACACACACACACACACACACACACACACACACACAGACACACACACACACACACACACACACACACACACACAAACCACATTATAAGAAAAACATATTTGACTTTTTGTTTTTTTGCTTCATAAAAGATGGACTAATTTGCAATATAACATACCTGCATCTCATTCAACCAATCATAGGCACAAACATATTAAGTCAAAAACCATCTCTGCACATTTCACAGACTACATTAATACGGAGAATATATATCACAGATACACAAGAACACACACATGTTATCCTTCTTTTATAAGTAACTTATTCTTAAGTGTTCATCGTTTAAATAGAATACAGAATACGCAGTGAAGATGAAATACGTATTACAACTATTCTATATATACTACGTGTATATTGGAAAGAACTATCAAATGTTTGCAGAAAACGGTCAGTCAGTTTTGTTCCCCTATGGCGTGCTGAACGGTGCAAGTGTCTTTCTGCTCAGAAGCCAAAAAAGACGGGTTCTTAAGCAGTTTTGCCGGTAATAAGACAAACATTGAACACATCCACAACTCCTACCCCCAACGCCAATGGACTCATGTATACACTGACGGATCTGCCGACCAGGCTGTCAGAAGTGGTGGTGCCGGAATCTACATAAAGTACCCAGGAGGTCGAGAAGAAGAACACATCTCCCTCGCTACCGGCCTCTACTCCACCAACTTCAAGGCTGAAGCAGTAGCGCTCCAGACAGGTGCAGCCCACATTGAGCACAGTCCACTCTCCTCCAACAACGTTGTGTTCTTCAGCGACGCAAATTTAAAGTCAGTCCTGCAGGCCTTAGACACTGCCAGAGACAAAGAACTGAATGACCTGTCATCCGCCTTGACCTCCCTGTGCAGAGCCCACTCAGTCGTGCTGCAATGGGTCCCCTCTCACTGCAACATACCAGGCAACGAAGCCGCAGATACTCTGGCAAAGGAGGGCACTACGAAGGACAAGAATGACAGATCAACCACCTTCGCCCAGGTGTGTGTGTCTGTGTGCTTGTCTGTGTGTTTGTGTGTTTGTGTGAGTGTAGTGTGATTCAGAGACACCTACTGGACAGATCTTCATGAAACTCAGTCTCCAGTTGGAAATGTCCTCCCTGCTGTGGATGGTAGGAGCGGGGTTTTGGACAGGGAGGACATTTTCGACTTGAGACGGAGTTTGAGGTAACGTGATGCATTATAACTGAAATACACAATTAGTAGTGTCCCAATATGCAAGTGTGTTCGAATCATCAACTGATAAAAAGTGTGTCCGTAGTTTTTGGATACGCGTCGCAGTGTTAGCTGTGTACGACCTCCCACAGTCCAATGCCGCGAATTGTTGTTACAGCCCCTGACTTTTTTTTATGTACGGAATCCTGTAGTCTTTTTGTTGTTGTTAAATAAATATTTTGCCAAACGTTATGACATGTTGGGATAATTGAACGAGTTTTAATACACATTTGCTGAGCACCTGTATGCTAAAAGGAAATGTCGCTTGTTTTTATCAAAACTCAAAACTAATTTTCAATGTTTATTCGTGCAAACCGTCACACAAACATGCGTGCCTCTGTGAGTATGCTTTCGTAGTTCAGGCTAGATTACAAGTCAGCTGTGTTAGGGTGCAAGCGTTTTGATAATTTACCCCACACCAAATCCCCCCCCCCCCACTCACACACACCCCCCGATACCTGTCAAATTCCCTCAGAATGCATGAACAATTCCGTTACCAGGGCCGGACCCAGGGGGGGGTTTCAGGGGTTCCGGAAGCCCGCCCCTGGAAAAAGCATGTACCTTGCTTTGAGTTTTTTTTTTTAATTTTTTTTTAATAAATTTTGTGTGTGTCTCTAACAAATTTTATTCAATGTGAAATCCGATGAGAAAAAGGTACCCGCCCCCCCCCCCCCCCCCCCCCCACAATGCTGCTCTTAACCCTCAAAACAAGGCCCAGAATGCACCAGATTGCACAGATTTTAACCGTTTTTCAAAAAATTTCCGGGGGAGCATGCCCCCGGACAGGAGACGCGCGCTTGTGGCTTCGCCACTTCGCTGATTTGCCCCCCCCCCCAAAAAGGAGGAACCCCGCCTTACAACTCATTTGGTCCGGCCCTGGTTACCTCAGATCATCACCAGGAAAAATTCCTCCGCATACTTTAGATATCAGATACCGACTTTAATATGTAATGCGCTTCAAAATCATATTCGCAAAGAGAGAGAGAGAGAGAGAGAGAGAGAGAGAGAGAGAGAGAGAGAGAGAGAGAGAGAGAGAGACAGACAGACAGACAGACAGAAAAAGAGAGAGAGAGAGGGGGGGAGAGAGAGAGAGAGAGAGAGGGGAGAGAGAGAGAGAGAGAGAGAGAGAGAGAGAGAGAGAGAGAGAGAGAGAGAGAGAGAGAGAGAGAGAGAGAGAGAGCTGGACACGAAGAAGAGAAGCTACAATCGCCCCAGGCCATATATACTCTGTTTCCTGAGCCTGGACCATTGAGACGGTTACCTCATAGATCTGTTCATTCTTCAGTTTGTCGGTGTCAAAAGTCAACACAACCGTTCTTTGTCCCGTTCCCGTACCAACCAAGGGCTGCTGCCACAACAATGGAACGCTGCGCAAACGGCCGTTCATGAGAGGGACTGCTGTAACAGCAAAACTAGCGTGAAACATAAGTAATCAATTTATCCACTTGACTATATTCACAACAGGGACCTATCACTCTTCTTTGCATGTTTTTATGGCTACGGATTTTCTCAATACTCTGCAACACATGTAACCCAAATTCAACATGTGCCCGTACAATACCGCTTCTTTTATGAAAACATTGCTTCGGCCATGTTGATTTTAATCAACCAATTTTCTTGTTGGAATTGTAAATCGGTTTGAGCTGTAAATCATGACTTGCGTTATAGAAAAGTGTTTTCTTTTCTATTTTTCATTGTTAGGTGGATTTCAGCGTTTTAGTACAAGCAGTGGCTAGCAAAGATTCACTCAATTTGTGTGTGCGCTTGAAAGCGCGCACGAGTTTGTGTGTGTCAATGTGTGTGTGTGTGTGTGTGTGTGTGTAAGTGTGTGTGTGTGTGTGTGTGTGTGTGTGTGTGTGATCAAAAGTTGACGAGGGCGGGCGGGGGAGGGGGAGTGTTTGGTGGGTTGGGATTGCGCCGGGGCACTAAGGACACTAATTGTTTGTAGTGCGATTCAGGCAAAACTACGGGACAGATGTTTATGTAACCTTGCAAACAAGTTTTCTGACCCCCAACCCTTCACCCGCATTCAAACACTTGGGTCAGTGCTCTTCCAACTGACCTGCTAGGGTCACAAATGATTTGTATCTTCACCTTTTTTCAGCCAAGATATGGGGTGGGGCGGGAAACATTTTTGAGTAAGAAAAAAGGAAACGCGTTAAAAAAAATTTTTTTAAAGGTATTGTGAACAGTGAACTTATCTGTATTCAAATGTGGTTATAATTTGTGATGACATTTTGTGTTATAACGTTTTTACCACTAAATTAAAACAGTCTGGTTTTCTTCGCGTTTTCGATGTACACTCTTGATTTATAAATACTGACACTCATCTTACAAACTGTTTGATCCACCCTGGTGTGTGTGTGTGTGTGTGTGTGTGTGTGTGTGTGTGTGTGTGTGTGTGTGTGTGTGTGTGTGTGTGTGTATTTGTGATTAGTGGGGTGGGCGGGTGGTGGAGGTGGGCTACTAAAGGAGTGATAATTTTATGTGTACGCCCTCGAGAAACCTCGATCATTTTCTGAAAATGCACGTTGATAAGTACCGTTTTATGATAAAGTTATACTCTCCATTCATTTATATACACAAACTAATGTTCCATTTATTATTTGTAGAGCTAAATATGTCAGTTGGGATCATGTTAAGAATCGCAGCGTTTTTCGCAAAATCGTACTTGACAACCCCCAGTAAAAAAATTCTAAAAAAAAGTTAATACGTCGACCACCTCTTTTCTTTGTACAGATGTGTCCATATTGCTTGGAGGAACCTGTGCACAAAATGTGTAATGTTTCTTTCACGCGAATTTTTTTAAAATACGTTTTTACTACTAAAGGAGTGATAATTTTATATGAACGCCCTCGAGAAACCTCGATCATTTTCTGAAAATGCACGTTGATAAGTACCGTTTTATGATAAAGTTATACTCTTCATTCATTTATATACACAAACTAATGTTTCATTTATTATTTGTAGAGCTAAATATATCGGTTGGGAACATGTTAAGAATCGCAGTGTTTTTCGCAAAATCGTACTTGACAACCCCCAGTAAAAAAATTCCAAAAAAAAGTTAATACGTCGACCACCTCTTTTCTTTGTACAGATGTGTCCATATTGCTTGGAGGAACCTGTGCAGAAAATGTGTAATGTTTCTTTCACGCGAATTTTTTTAAAATACGTTTTTACTACTAAAGGAGTGATAATTTTATGTGAACGCCCTCGAGAAACCTCGATCATTTTCTGAAAATGCACGTTGATAAGTACCATTTTATGATAAAGTTATACTCTCCATTCATTTATATACACAAACTAATGTTTCATTTATTATTTGTAGAGCTAAATATATCGGTTGGGATCATGTTAAGAATCGCAGTGTTTTTCGCAAAATCGTACTTGACAACCCCCAGTAAAAAAATTCTAAAAAAAAAGTTAATACGTCGACCACCTCTTTTCTTTGTACAGATGTGTCCATATTGCTTGGAGGAACCTGTGCAGAAAATGTGTAATGTTTCTTTCACGCGAATTGTTTTAAATACGTTTTTACTACTAAAGGAGTGATAATTTTATGTGAACGCCCTCGAGAACCTCGATCATTTTCTGAAAATGCACGTTTATAAGTACCATTTAATGATAAAGTTATACTCTCCATTCATTTATATACACAAACTAATGTTTCATTTATTATTTGTAGAGCTAAATATATCGGTTGGGATCATGTTAAGAATCGCAGTGTTTTTCGCAAAATCGTACTTGACAACCCCCGGTAAAAAATTTCTAAAAAACAAGTCGCGTAAGGCGAAAATACAACATTTAGTCAAGTAGCTGTCGAACTCACAGAATGAAACTGAACGCAATGCAACGCAGCAATACTCGTAGCATCGCCAGTCCACCGCTCATGGCAAAGGCAGTGAAATTGACAAGAAGAGCGGGGTAGTAGTTGCGCTGAGAAGGATAGCACGCTTTTCTGTACCTCTCTTTGTTTTAACTTTCTGAGCGTGTTTTTAATCCAAACATATCATATCTATATGTTTTTGGTATCAGGAACCGACAAGGAATAAGATGAAAGTGTTTTTAAATTGATTTCGAAAATTTAATTTTGATCATAATTTTTATATTTTTAATTTTCAGAGCTTGTTTTTAATCCAAATATAACCATATTTATATGTTTTTGGAATCAGAAAATGATGGAGAATAAGATGAACGTAAATTTGGATCGTTTTATAAATTTTTATTTTTTTTTACAATTTTCAGATTTTTAATGACCAAAGTCATTAATTAATTTTTAAGCCACCAAGCTGAAATGCAATACCGAAGTCCGCGCTTCGTCGGAGATTACTTGACTAAAATTTCAACCAATTTGGTTGAAAAATGAGAGCGTGACAGTGCCGCCTCAACTTTCACGAAAAGCCGGATATGACGTCATCAAAGACATTTATCAAAAAAATGAAAAAAACGTCTGAGGATATCATACCCAGGAACTCTCATGTCAAATTTCATAAAGATCGGTCCAGTAGTTTAGTCTGAATCGCTCTACACACACACACAGACAGACACACACACACACACACACACACACACACACACACACACACACACACACACACACATACATACACCACGACCCTCGTCTCGATTCCCCCCTCTACGTTAAAACATTTAGTCAAAACTTGACTAAATGTAAAAAGTTAATACGTCGACCACCTTTTTTCTTTGCACAGATGTGTCCATATTGCTTAGAGGAACCTGTGCACAAAATGTGTAATGTTTCTTTCACGCGATTTGAACACACAAGTAACCCCTTAAACAAGTTCAAATTGACAAAAAACTAAACATCCGAGACACTAACATTTTTTACACACAATGTGCTGGTGCGCTTATCATTATGACATAACATTTACGAAAATGAGTAACAGGTACAACTTGGCAAATTAAAACAAAAGTGAAATGTATTATGTCAGTATGATAAGAATGATTTCTGAATATAAATTAATCACCTTTGTTTAAAAGAACAAACGGGTGTAGCTCAGTTGGTTTGACGGGAACACAGAGACATAGAGAATACTACATGGCTTGCTGTGTCGTACCAAATTTACACGAGTTTTTTTTTTAAATATTGAACTGCGAGCGAAAGCGAGCTGTTCATTATTTGAAAAAAGCAACGAGTGTAAATCTGGTACGACACAGCAAGCCATGTAGTATTCTGTTTATCCTACACACTGTACTTACGTGTATTTTACTGAACATTTCCTGCAGTCGAGGCAGCTATATTGAAGACGCTTGTTTTGGAACCTCGATCTCTTCTAAAGCCTCGTGCAATATATTACGTCAAAGTAAAGAAACGTCACTCTGAAAGTGTGGCGTGAGGTGTTAGTTCTAAAAATTCATCGAGGGTAATTAGCGAGCGCAATTTTTTTTCTATAATGACGTTCGTCTCGGTGACTCTGGCATCATAAGCAGTGGAAAACAGGTCCCTGCCAGACTTGCTTGATATGACCTCATTTACATGATATACACACGTGTGATTTGAACGATTATTATATCACGAGTGTCTCTCTCACGTATGTAGAATAACATAAACTATCCAGCTGACGACGGTGGCCAACTAAACCGGACGTAATGTGTGACCTATGAAGTAGGATCCTTTACAAGTCCGAATGCAATTGTTGTGTCTGCTGCTCTCTCCTCATGGACTTGAAAGCCCTTTCCATCAGTCTTTCATGACAAAGCTTGCTTTAACAATTGCCTCTTGAAAAAGCGCTGAGTGACAACTTCGGGTAACCTTCGCCGGCAATCTCTTGCTAAGTATGTACAGAGAGGAAGAGAGATAGAGAGAGAGAGAGAGAGAGAGAGAGAGAGAGAGAGAGAGAGAGAGAGAGAGAGAGAGAGAGAGAGAGAGAGAGAGAGAGAGAGATAAACAGACATACGGACAGACAGACAGAGAGGAAGAGAGAGAGAGGAAGAGAGAGAGAGAGAGGCACACACACACACACACACACACAGAAGGACGGACGGACCGACGGACATTTCTTTTATTTTCTCTTTGTATTTTGATATGTTTCTTTAGTGTCCTCTTGTGCTTCAAATAATTTTCTCGTCGAACCGAAACAGATAAATGTGAAGCCTTTTTTAATCAGTCTGACTTGCTCACTAAGTTGTATCATTCGGGCGAAGTGGCGCAGTGGTAAGACGTCGGCCTCCTAATCGGGGGGTCGTCAGTTCGAATCTCGGTCGCTGCCGCCTGGTGAGTTAAGAGTGAAGATTTTTCTGATCTCCCATGTCAACTTATGTGCAGACCTGCTAGTGACTTAACCCCCTTCGTGTGTACACGCAAGCACAAGACCAAGTGCGCACGGAACAGATCCTGTAATCCATGTCGGAGTTCGGTGGGTTATGGAAACACGAAAATACCCAGCATGCCTATACCCAACGAAAGCGGAGTGAAGCTGACTATGGGGAACCCAAATGGGCAAACGAGCTCACACGTCACCAGAATTTCTGGAATGCTGAAGAAAAAGTATCATGCTATTTTGAAGTATAGGAGCCTTTTTACAGTGATTAGCCTCTTTACTGGTCCACATTAGGAGCATGGGCGCTTGATAAGGACCAGTTGTGAATGTTTCTGTATTCATTTTTGGATCAATTTCTATCAAACCTAGTTTGCTCCAATTAGGCCTAAAGGCTAGCTAAAAAGAGTAAAACTACCAAACACTATATTAAACTTCTTCGCAAGATTACTAGCTAGTTATCAGCGTGAAGCTAAAGACATCCATATTAGGGGCCTCTCCTCCACTTGCAGTAAGTAAACATTTCTGAAACCTCCATCGACCCTGTTTCGAGACACCAATGTCACAGAGTCGTCTGTTATGTTATAGAAACACCTTATGATCCAAGCAAATAAGAGAACAACGTTGAAGTGACAATGACTAGGTTTAAAATGTCCCTTATCAGAAAGTTCAACCTCAGTCCTTTGATGTTTATTAAACACATTTTCATATAAAGTTGGCGCTTCATATGGAAAAGTGGCTTTGAAATTGACCCTAATCCTTCTTTGGGCTCTGTAAATGTCGTTTGGGGCTATGGTTGTAAAACGGTATCTACTGGTCACCCCAATGTATAAACTGAAAACTCTTTCTGCACCAGAACACGCAGAAAGGATTGTATCTGCCTGATGTCTGATGCTTTTCAAAATCCCCAACTACTAACACCTTCAAAACGGACTTTACCTGACACTGTTGTTTTTCCCTATATAATCCTTACTATTTTTCCGAGACGTCGTCGTGTTGTGTATTTAGCTTGCCACAACCTCATACATGGTCCTAAAAGTTAAAGTTGAAGAAAATACTAAAGATAAATGAACAAGCTGACGCAGTGTCATTCGCACCGTGAATCCCCCCATGGGAACATACTAAAGTCTGGTTCCAAATAGGCTCAATTTCCTTCTATTTCTTTGTATTTCTCCCTCGTAGGGGTGGGGGTGTTCAAACCAAAGGCACCTTTAAACCAAAACTCATATCACACATCTTACAATACTAAGACACTCAGCAGTGAAAGGGTGTCTGCTAGTAAAAAATTCCAAACAATCCTAAAAGTACTTCACTACTAAACGTGCTTTTAAAAAGAGCCGTTATTTTCCCCTCTATAATCAGTATTGTGTTTTCTGCGAACATGTAGTCTATTTAGATGGTTGTCATGTGCACATGAGTTGCTAAAGCGTTTTCAGTTGGGCATATGTCGAAAAGCAAAGAATTAGCCCTTTAAAAACCATCAGAACTGTCACACAAAAATAACATTTACCTATCTCACCAACTGACCAAACATAGGGCTTTTCCTTATGTATTATGTATTGTCGTGTTTTTTGTAGCATACTTGTGAAAACAGCCACCACTGTTGTAAATGATACTTTAAAGAGCATTATTTCATTTTTACAGTTGAAGGACAACCTGGACTGCCGTATATTACAGCTGTTTTACAATCAGCCAAAATTTTCTTAACAAACGTATGTTTAAGAACAACTCCCATAGTAAAATTGAAGGAAAACAAAGTGAAAATCCCCCTGCCATAGAGGAGCTAAAGAATCAACAATAAACGACTGCATGGATAGCTTGATGCACGAATGCATTGCGGACATGTTTGTCTCCAACCAAGAGAAAGTTCCAAAAAATCCCTTTTGTGCTTCTTATTATACAGTGACGTCAAAGACAGCCTTTTCTGCTGTTCATACATTCAGGGGTTATGGTTACACTAAACGACGTAGTTGTAGCCATACTGCCATCCAGATTTATTTTTTCCTTGCGAGCAGTCACAGGGTGTTTGTGCTGTCTGCCAACCGTTAGATGACCCCGCCCAAGTCTGTTAAGGGACCGTTTGACCGTTATAGAACGCGTCTTTTTGATTTTTTGGCACAGTTGGAAACGGTTGATTTTTATCCAAACCATTGTTTCCAAACATTATATAGGAATGTTTTGTGAACAACGGATAATAGCCGCTACTCGCATGTGTAGCAAAAGTGAGCGTACATACTCACCCTGGTCGTCCAGCCGTTGTCCGTTGCCCGTCTTTATCTGTCTGTACTGAACATTACCTTTGGATATTTCTCCAACGCTATGAAGTGAAGAAACACCAAATGTTGCAAAATGTTGTATGACCCCAAGAGCTCAAAAAAGATACTTGAGAACCTTGACCTTACCATAAGGTCAAGGTCACAGGGAGAATTAATGTGGTCTAAAAACTGCAAAATTTCACATTGTGCCAGTTTTCTGAAAAACAAATTAAAAACAGCGGGCTTAGTTTTGTATGGTATACAAGAAAAAGAAAGCCTTATCTTCTGATACCATTTTGGTTGACCTCGCTTCAATGTCAAGGTCAGAGGAGCCCTTCAAAGTTGAATTGTAGACATATTTTGATGTGAGCATGCCCCTTTAACTTTACTATGGACGATATCTCTTACAAACTTAAACACTGAGTGGGGCGTTTGTTAGAATTTCATAGTGAGCCACATCTGGTCACATATCGTTAGGGTCAAGGTCACATTGACCCCTATGAAAAATGTGACCAAGCCGGGTAAAGAAATCCATGTGTCTTGGTAAAAAATCTTAACAAAGCAAAGCCCATGCGACTCTCATGCTTGACCTTTGTCTTAAAGTGACCTTGACCTTCAGGTGACCTTGAAGGTGAAGGTCTAACAACTGAAGCTGGCAAGGACATTGTACACTATTAGAACTGGTTTACAGATTTTTCCTACCAAATTACACATGACCTTTGGCCAAGGTCAAGATCATCAAAGGTCACACATCACAAGGCTATCAATTCAAGACATAGGAAGCATAAACATACTTATTGGCACTTTCTACAAAGAGACATTGTCACTTTTAGTGATTCAATTGCCCGTTTCAGTCACATTTCATAAGGGGCAAAGTGACCTTGACCTTGATGATATGTGACTAAATGTGGCTCAATATCAGTATATAACATGTGCCCCACACAATTATGAAGTTTGAAAGATTTTTTCCATAGTTCAGGGTCAAGGTCACTTCAAAACATGTATACAATCCAACTTTGAAGGACACCTGTGACCTTGACATTGAAGCGAGGTCAACCAAAATGGTATCAGAAGATAAGGCTTTCTTTTTCTTGTATACCATACAAAACTAAGCCCGCTGTTTTTAATTTGTTTTCCAGAAAACTGGCACAATGTGAAATTTTGCAGTTTTTAGACCACATTCATTCTCCCTGTGACCTTGACCTTAAGGTAAGGTCAAGGTTCTCAAGTATCTTTTTTGAGCTCTTGGGGTCATACAACATTTTGCAACATTTGGTGTTTCTTCACTTCATAGCGTTCGAGAAAAATCCAAAGGTAATAATTTGTACAGACAGATGAAGACGGGCAACGGACAACGGCTGTACGACCAGGGTGAGTATGTACGCTCACTTTTGCTACACATGCGAGTAGCGGCTATTATTCGTTGTTCACAAAACATTCCTATATAATGTTTGGAAACAATGGTAGGGATAAAAATCAACCGTTTCCAAATGTGCTAAAAAATCAAAAAGACGCGTTCTATAACGGTCAAACGGTCCCTTAACAGACTTGGGCGGGGTCGTCTGACGGTTGGCAGACAGCACAAACACCCTGTGACTGCTCGCAAGGAAAAAATAAATCTGGATGGCAGTATGGCTACAACTACGTCGTTTAGTGTAACCATAACCCCTGAATGTATGAACAGCAGAAAAGGCTGTCTTTGACGTCACTGTATAATAAGAAGCACAAAAGGGATTTTTTGGAACTTTCTCTTGGTTGGAGACAAACATGTCCGCAATGCATTCGTGCATCAAGCTATCCATGCAGTCGTTTATTGTTGATTCTTTAGCTCCTCTATGGCAGGGGGATTTTCACTTTGTTTTCCTTCAATTTTACTATGGGAGTTGTTCTTAAACATACGTTTGTTAAGAAAATTTTGGCTGATTGTAAAACAGCTGTAATATACGGCAGTCCAGGTTGTCCTTCAACTGTAAAAATGAAATAATGCTCTTTAAAGTATCATTTACAACAGTGGTGGCTGTTTTCACAAGTATGCTACAAAAAACACGACAATACATAATACATAAGGAAAAGCCCTATGTTTGGTCAGTTGGTGAGATAGGTAAATGTTATTTTTGTGTGACAGTTCTGATGGTTTTTAAAGGGCTAATTCTTTGCTTTTCGACATATGCCCAACTGAAAACGCTTTAGCAACTCATGTGCACATGACAACCATCTAAATAGACTACATGTTCGCAGAAAACACAATACTGATTATAGAGGGAAAAATAACGGCTCTTTTTAAAAGCACGTTTAGTAGTGAAGTACTTTTAGGATTGTTTGGAATTTTTTACCAGCAGACACCCTTTCACTGCTGAGTGTCTTAGTATTGTAAGATGTGTGATATGAGTTTTGGTTTAAGGTGCCTTTGGTTTGAACACCCCCACCCCTACGAGGGAGAAATACAAAGAAATAGAAGGAAATTGAGCCTATTTGGAACCAGACTTTAGTATGTTCCCATGGGGGGATTCACGTTGCGAATGACACTGCGTCAGCTTGTTCATTTATCTTTAGTATTTTCTTCAACTTTAACTTTTAGGACCATGTATGAGGTTGTGGCAAGCTAAATACACAACACGACGACGTCTCGGAAAAATAGTAAGGATTATATAGGGAAAAACAACAGTGTCAGGTAAAGTCCGTTTTGAAGGTGTTAGTAGTTGGGGATTTTGAAAAGCATCAGACATCAGGCAGATACAATCCTTTCTGCGTGTTCTGGTGCAGAAAGAGTTTTCAGTTTATACATTGGGGTGACCAGTAGATACCATTTTACAACCATAGCCCCAAACGACATTTACAGAGCCCAAAGAAGGATTAGGGTCAATTTCAAAGCCATTTTTCCGTATGAAGCGCCAACTTTATATGAAAATGTGTTCAATAAACATCAAAGGACTGAGGTTGAACTTTCTGATAAGGGACATTTTAAACCTAGTCATTGTCACTTCAACGTTCCCTTCACTAAAGTGGCTAAGATGCCTGGATAATTACCTGCTTCTTGAGCGAATGGCAAGGACGGGAAAGTAGGTCATCCATGGGAGGGGGGGGGGGGGGGGGTCTTAAATTATTATCGCCATTCAAATTAGTAAAATAAACAGGATGTTATTTCTTAGAGCAATGTTCTATGCAGTATACCCCGAACTCGTCAAACAAGTTTAAGATGGGGGAGGGGGTTGCGACTGGGGGAAGGGATGGGGGTATCGGTTGAAAGAGGTATGGTTAAGTAGGGGGGGGGGGGGACTTTCACAAGTATTATACTTTAAAAAACTACACAAAATCAGTCATCCGTCGAATAGAATGTAGGGCACTTACTCACAACATGAAACCTGCATGTTAAACTCCTTAAACCTGAGCAACAAACCCGCACAGCTGCTTTCATATGCGTGCAAGGAGTGAACTGAACAGTGTGCACTATAACTTGCTTTCCTTCGGCTAGGAATAAGAAGACACCTCTTGTGTAGTTGTGTGTGTGTGTGTGTGTGTGTGTGTGTGTGTGTGTGTGTGTGTGTGTGTGTGTGTGTGTGTGTGTGTGTGTGTGTGTGTATGATAACGATCTGCTATTTGCCGTATAACTGGAGACTGCCTACGTGTGTGCGGTAACTTCAGTCAGTCAAACAGTTTATTTACCAAATGCAAAGCACAGGATTTTGTTATGGTGTATGCATAAAACTTCACACTCCTTCCACACGCATATATCATAATAACTATGTACAGATAAAGTGTTCAATTTCACTGGGCCTATTTACGTGTGTATACCAACCAGACAGTTCAAACACTATATTAAACTTATATCTTAACGCAATTCCACGCGAAAAACGTGCTGACCTAATCCACAGAAGCAGGCAGAGAGAGCACAGTCGCTGGGCCTTCCTCCTTTCAATGTTTTGTACTGCTCTGGTACAGCCAGTCCTCCGTTTCTTAGACGCTAGATTTGGCGAGTTTGGCGAGGAATTAGCGTTTCTTAGGCAATTCTCGCCGCGAGCTGAACTGAACTGCACTGAACTTTATTTTACAAGGACACACACACACATTGACCCCAGAGTACCAGGGAAACAAGTCTAATCCGTAGACAGAGAAACAAACAGAGAAACAAACTAACAAACAAAGTTCTTTACTGGCTCTGTTGAGAATAACGGTGGTAATATACACAAAAAAGAGAAAACAATCTAGTTCATGTATGTACATGTAGTACACACACGTTGCAGTTAACGACACCTTGTTTACTTATGTGATTATCTAACACGTTGGTAGATCATAAAGAGGGATGCAATTCGTCAACGACTATCTTAACCTCGAACAAAACAATGCATTTTTACGATGTTTGTAGCGTGTTTGCATGCAATCAAGAGTCACTTCATCATTACCCCGTATCACACACTTTATGAGGAGGTAAAAATAATACAGCAACTACAAACTATGCACTAATCGAACAGCCATAAATTTTCCTCCGCAAATCTGCTTTTGTTTTTGACGTGCTATATCTGGTTAATATTTTACAGCAGTTTAAAAACGACATAACATCGCTGGCAGCAGTTGGCACTAAATACAGAGATGCTCTGCAAATGTGTAAAATTTGTGTATGATCTGAAAATGGATATCACAATGGATCTGAAATTTGTGTGAAACAGGGCTCGTTGTCCACACCTATATCGCAGCAATATGAGGACAATTTGCAAATTAATTTTTAGTGGGGTGCAGCAATTTGCGGACGTCCGTCACTATATTGCAGCAATTTGCGGACCAAAGACCGCCTATTTGGGGACGTCCGCAAATAGTCGCATTTTTTGGCCGATGTCCGCAAATTGCTGCGATATAGCGACGGACGACCCCATTTGGTCCTATTTGGTCCGCATATTGTGGTAAATCCACAAACACACACACATACACACACACACACTCACACACATACACACAAACACCGGCACAGGCACTCACACCGTCTACACCGCACACACACACGACACACACACACACACACAGACACACACAGACACACACACGCACATGACACTGACGGACATAAAAACATACACACACTGAGAACACACACACACACACACACACACACACACACACACACACACACACATGGCACACACTGACACACAAACACAAACCGGCACACAGTCACACCACCGCCACTCGGATCACCACCAACCACCACCACCACCCTCGTCTCGATTCCCTATCCATGTCAAATCATTTTGCTATGGCACTGAATTGTTGCCTGAATTGTGTATCCAGCAGTGTCGAATTTTTGCCATGCAACAACTGACAGATCAATTGTTCAGTGCACACGTGTTGCATACTGCTTTTGACAATAACAGAAGGAAATGGGCGAGCAACAAAGGTATAATTTGCGATGCAAATGGGGATCGACCAACAGGTTGTTTGGAATACTGAACGGGCTATATATACGGTACTTATCACTTGTCAAGGTAGCCAATGGGAGTTGACTAAGTGGGCAATGAAATTGACAGCGACGCTTTTTAATATCATACTGAAATGCAGATAAACTGTTGAAGCTCAGAAAAAAGGGCCCAAATTAATTGAATGCCACAAGTGTTTTTGTTCAATAAATGTTCAACAAATTAAGTCTGAAAAAGAAGATTTTGACAGGTGAAAGCCGACATTGAAACCGCTTATCGTCTGGCGCGAATATCGCAAAAACTGCTTATTTCGATATGTACACAATTGTTGCTCCAAAAGGACGGTGTGTGTGTGGGTATGTGTGTGTGTGTGTGTGTGTGTGTGTGTGTGTGTGTGTGTGTGTGTGTGTGTGTGTGTGTGACGAAGGGCCATATCAGGGCGGTGCTGCTCAGTTTGACATATAACGTGCGCCACACACAAGACAGAAGTCGCAGCACAGGCTTCATGTCTCACCCAGTCACATTATTCTGACACCGGACCAACCAGTCCTAGCACTAACCCCATAATGCCAGACGCCAGGCGGAGCAGCCACTAGATTGCCAATTTTAAAGTCTTAGGTATGACCCGGCCGGGGTTCGAACCCACGACCTCCCGATCACGGGGCGGACGCCTTACCACTAGGCCAACCCGTGCCGGTGTTTTGGTTGGTTAGCTATGGTCGGAAAACAATGAATACAGAGAAGCCCGAATGTGCAAGTCGGCTGAGAATCGTTGCTAAAACTAAGCCTGAGCCTGAGCGTCAGCGCTGTTTACATCGGCAGCGATTTTGAACCGATTTAATCTAACAAAAATCGCTTGAGAGTTGGTGGAAAGTTGGTTGTATGTCTGCCAGGTGAACAGCACTTAACACGCACTTCACCGCTATTTCCTGCCGATAAAAGGAACACTTATTGCTTGTTGCTAGGAAAAACAAGCACACAAACAAACACATCAAACCACAAAACATTCAATCATGTACTCCGGGCTTAAAAAGTAGTACCACAAAACGTTCAAGTGTTTTAGAACTAATGGAAAAACGCGCTTTTGTGTGAGCCCTGTGTAAAGTAAAGATCCAATTGCGAGCGTTGTTGTCAATGAATGATTAAACCTATGGATTGACCGATATTTCCCGCCGATAAAGGAACAGTTATTGCTTGTTGCTAGGCAAACAAACAAACACACACAGACCACAAAACATTCAATCATGCTCCGGGCTTAAAGGCACAGTAAGCCTCCCGTAAGCCATCACAGATACTGTCAGGCTTTTACACACAGTACAAACACCCTTTCATTTAAACACTCACCGCTTGAGAACATCCCAGGTGCCCTCCGTAAAGAGCGAGCAATTTTCAAAGAATTTATTTTTGCGTGGTTTATCTTACCCCTGAACCATCGTGAACCCCTAACCGGCACGGTTGGCCTAGTAGTGGTAAGGCGTCCGCCCCGTGATCGGGAGGTCGTGGGTTCGAACCCCGGCCGTGTCATACCTAAGCTCGGACTTTAAAATTGGCTGCTCCACCTGGTGTCTGGCATTATGGGGTTAGTGCTGGTTGGTCCGGTGTCAGAATAATGTGACTGGGTGAGACATGAAGCCTGTGCTGCGACTTCTGTCTTGTGTGTGGCGCACGTTATATGTCAAAGCAGCACCGGCCTGATATGGCCCTTCGTGGTCGGCTGGGCGTTAAGCAAAAAAATAAAAAATAAAAATAAATCGTGAACCCGTGTGATCCAGTTTCCTTTTTTCTCTCACAATTTAGTCGTCATTTGTGATTTCAATGCGACTCTCTGTAAGCTTATCTGCAATAGCACGTTATTGTGTACGGCTCTGAATCTAAAACGCAACAAACGGCTGCGAGTCACACGAACTAGAGCGGCCCGTGGATATTGACCGTTCAAAGGAACTGGCGCTATGCTGCAGAACCGTCACGAGTCTGCTACGCGGTGAAAGACGTTTTGCGTGACACGTTTCCGGGCTTTTCTTTTTTCAAACTTTCAAAACTTCGATTTGTACTGATCTTGTCTTGATGAAAAAAGAATTCTTTAATGATTTAGAATGTTTGTGTTACAAGCTGTCAATTTATTATTTAGATTTTAAAAGTTAGGTCTAGCATCAACAATCCGGCTGGCCACGCAAAAATTAATTCTTTAAAAATTGCTCCCTCTTTACGTAGGGCACCTAGGATGTTCTCAAGCGGTGAGTGTTTAAACGAAAGGGTGCTTGTACTGTTTGTAAAAGTCTGAGAGTATCTGTGATGGTTAACGGGAGGCTTACTGTGCCTTTAATTAAAAAGTAGTACCACAGTTTAGAGAACTAATGGAACAGATAATTATTTGCGTTTATGTGTGAGCCCTGTGTGAAGTAAAGAATTGAGACTCAATCAGTGTACTGAAGCCGTATTGTTTGCAAGAGTTGTTGTTAATGAATGATTAAACCTATGGATTGATAGTTTTGATGTCACGGTATATGCGTCCTATTGAAGGTGTAAAGAATGGACCATACATTTTTAAAGTAACCACACTAGTTCTTACCTATTCGAAGAGAGAGAGAGAGAGAGAGAGAGAGAGAGAGAGAGAGAGAGAGAGAGAGAGAGAGAGAGAGAGAGAGAGAGAGAGAGAGAGAATTGAATTGAACATTATTTAACAAGGGTTAAGATTTAAGGCAACGCCTTTTCTTACAATCTGTCCTTGGGACGCATAGACACACAATTATATAATTAAAAAATTAAAAATTTAAAATTCAAAAAGTTAACCTTCAAAAGGAGGTCACAGAGAGAGAGAGAGAGAGAGGCAGGCAGGCAGGCAGGCAGGCAGGCAGGCAGGCAGGCAGACAGACAAACAGACAGACAGAATCAACTACATTTATGAACGTTTGTTTCCTTTTCTGTAAGATTTCATAGATGTCACAGAATCAAAATGGGTGCTAGAATAACTCAATTGGTCACGAACAATCAGAAAAGCGCCTTCAACAGTCCACTGATTTTGAGAAAACCCACCATTTCATTCACTCTCGATTGTCACGATCAGATTTTGCAACAAGCTGAACGACAGGATATAAACACAAATATAATGCGCTAATGATCCGGTGCTTTGTCATGACCTTTCTTAAGGGGTCTTGTTGCTTTAAGAATTCTCCCGCAGCTGAACCGTCAGTAGAGCGAAGCAAGCACAAGGCCGTACTTCCAGGCCTATAGAACCAGTACGTCACCAACGCGATATTATTCAAGAACAGATTTTAACCTGTCATAACATTATTCGGACAGTATTAAGAGTGGCAGACCACTGCAGCTTTGATTACTGACGCAAATTTATAAGAACTGTGCGACACAGAACATAACTACATGTACCAGATTTCTCTCGGCTTTCTTTTAATATGTTTTTTTTTTTACAAGGCTGAGCAGCTTCACAGAAGAAGAAGAGTACTGCGTTTAGACTACAGACAGCTTGTGTAACTGATAGTTATGAAGCGAGAACTGTGCCAGAACACAAATATATGTACCAGCTTAATCGCTGGGCTGTTCTATTCACGGCTGATCACCTTCACAGAAGAAGCAGGGATACGGCGTTGGACTACGTACAGCTTGTGTAACTGAAGCCACAACGTCGCCTTGAACCTTTCTACGTGTACCTGCTATCTGTCGGCTCTTCTTTTGCAAGACTGCACACGTTCACAGAAGAAGAATATACGGCGTTGGACTGCGTACAGCCTGTGTCGCTGAAGCTAGAACGTTGCATAGAACCGTGACATTTCTGTGTGTAACAGCTATCTGTCGGTCGTTATTGTGTGCAAGGCTTAACACAACCACAGAAGAGGAATACGGAGTTTAGACTGTAACCGTCAAGCGGAACGGTGCATACAGACTAAACCAGATTTCACTCTGCTGGTGTTTTTTTTTCAAGGCTGACACATTCTCAGCAGAAGAAAAAGGTGTGAGCCTTACTGCAATCATTCTTCGTTTTTACTGTCCAGGTTGAAATGGCCGCTGCCAGCTTCATGCAAGACAGCCATTGTGTGAAAGTATTGCTGGATGAAGAAAAAGATGGAGAGAAGACAGAAGGAGGAAGAACCCCGAAGGAGGAGGAGAGAAATGGTCACACTGACGCGGGGGACGAGGAGTACTGGACACATACACGTCACTCGTGGAGCAAGAAGAGGGAATACATTCTCACCATGATGGGATACATTGTGGGAATTGGGAACGTGTGGCGCTTCCCTTATATCTGCATCAGGAATGGAGGAGGTGAGATTTCAAGTTTATTTTTCAAAATGTGATATAAGTAGAGGTTACACATCTCATCTCAGTGGATAATACAAATATTGGTTGAAGTTAGCTGTAGTGGGTCATGAAAAATGCGAGCTTGAGTGTGCTTTTTCATGACCGCGAGCTGAGACCCATATTATTAATATCCACTGAGATGAGGTGTGCAACCAATTTATTCCACTTTTTGTATGTTTCTTTTTCACACACAAAAACATGTTTTTGTTTCACATTTGATCAAATCCTAATGTCTCCAACAGTCTTCCTGCTCAGGTGAGTGATTTTTATGCGAAGGCCGCGTATAGTTCCGTCAAAATAGTTCGATTCTGATAACATTTTACAGCAGTCTTTAGGTTTGGAATAAAATCAAGCAGACTGTTACATTGTTCAGTTCTGCTGTTGCGGTAAAGGCAGACACTTTGTGTTTATTCTTCTTCGTGATTTTGTATCGCTGCCGACATTTTCTTCCGTCAGAATGGCGTAACAGACGAACTTTAGCACCCTTGTTCCAAAATAACGTGTCTTTCCAAAAATAGCGAAAAAACGTGACGTTTTTGTAGGCTAAAATTAGATCAGGTTCTCAACATTTTTCCTGAATCATCCACACGATTTTATCCCAAAACTGACACAATTCGAAGCAGAGTCCACAAAAATCACAATTAGAAAAAACAATAAAACAATTGACCAAGACATCTTTGCAAAGATCTGCGAAACGTTATTATCTTCAGTCTGAAAAATGGCATCAGAAAAGGTACACGTAGTCGTACTCTGAAAAATATGTATGTTGAGTGAAGTGTAAGTGCTCTTTCAAAATGTTTTCAATCTGCGATGTCCGAATAGATTCTAGTATACCTTCACAAAGTTTAGAATTGTGGTACTTTAGTGGCATTATCTGCTTCAGGACGTAAACGTGAACGGGCATGAATGTGTATGTGTGTATATGTGTATAGGCCTACTTGTGTGTGTTTCTTTCTCTCCCTTTTTTTTTGTCTCCCACGATTTGTCGAGGCCAAAGAGAACGTCAATAGCCAACTTGCAAGTTAAAAGAGGTTCTCTCTTTCTCTCATACGCAAGTCCTGCAGGTATTGACGTTCGCTTTGACAATGATGATCGAAAACACATACGTTCGTCTTAAATGACAGTTACACGTGTACGGACATATTGATTTAATGACAAAACAGCAAACGACGCATTCAAAGAATTAAAACACTCACACACACACACACACACACACACACACACACACACACACACACACTGTCACACACACTGTCACACACAAACACTGTCACACACACACACACGCACACACACACACGTACGCACGCACGCACACACACACACATAAACACACACACACATACACACACAGGTACGCACGCACACGCACACACGTACGCACGCACACGCACACACACACCGTATCACTAACAGACAAAAACACACACACACACACACACCCCACACACCCCCCACACACGTACCCCCTCCCCCCACACACACGCACATGCACACACACTCACACACATACACGCTCACTCACACACACACACACACACGCACACCGTGCACACACACACACACGTTGTGTCTGGTGTTGGCAGTTCTGCCTTTTCCCCATCACACATTCCTGTGTTTTTATAACTGCAAGAGCGTTCCTGTTGCCTTTCTTGCTGTGTCTGATGTTAAGAGGTCTGCCACTCATTACATATTCATGATTTGTCCTTCTTACATAGGAGCTTTCATGTTGCGTTTTTTGTTGTGCCCAGAGAGTTGGTACATGGTGGGACTGCCTCTCTTCCTCGCCTATTCCTGTGTGTCTTTACTGCTATGGGAACGTTCCTTTCCTGTTGTGCCTAGTGTTTGTAGGACTGCCTCTGAGCATTCATTATTCATGTGCGTGTTGTATTTTTGTGTGTTATTTTTGCTTTTTACTGCTGTGAGGAGCGTTCCTGCTGACTTTCTTGCTGTGTCTTGTGTTGGCGGGTCAGCCTCTCTTCAGTTATTATTCACGTGAGTTTGTAAAGCCACATGAGCGTTCCTGTTGTGTCTTGTGTATAATATGGGTCTTCTTCTCTTCATGATGTGGGAAGGTCGGGTGGAAGGACAAGGATATATAGCACAGGCAGAGGAGCATACAATTAAGACACCAAAGACAGAGGTTGCTTTAACTTATCTTAACTTATCTTTTATTGAAGCAAAATGTAACTAAAAATAACCACTCAGGTAGCTTATCTAAATCAGAAATGTTCCAAAACAGTTTAGCTAAGTCTGGTAGCAACCAGAGACAATGCTATCTATAAGTTATAATTTAGAAACAATGAACAGAACTCTAATACAAGAAATAGCAATGCTTACATCTAACCAGAAATAGCAATTATGAATTCTGATATCTACCAGTACCAGAATCAGCTAGAAACAATAACAGAACCAGAAAATATGTATTTAGTGTAAAACCAGAAACAATATGTATTTCTGGTGCAAACCAGAAATAGTGTTATAAGGTAATTATTCTAGTAGCAAGAAATATAACTATGAGTTCTGGTATCAACCAGAAACAATGTAATCCAGAAAGCAGTATATATATATAAGACCAGAATTTCTGGTGTAAACCAGAAAGCAGTGTAAAGAAGAAGGCACTAAAAAGAAAAGAAAATACAATTATAAACAACATGCCTTCTAAGTCACACATGACATAATACAAAGCATAAACCAATGAATATATAATTTGTCAAAATAATCATGACAAATATAGACAAGTAACAATTTAATTTAGCCCAAATCCTGCACACACAGCATTCTCTGAAAGAGAATCCACAGTGAGTTTAACAACTCCACAACAGCTAATGTCAAGGAAAGTAACCAACATCTTCCCTTAGGCCTAAGCCTTGCATAGGAAAATGCTTTACATAAATTAACCAACTGCATGAACCGCAAGTGCAAAATAATTGTTATTATTAAGCGTGTTCATCACCATGAAGACACATCTTCATCGAGTTGAATAATAACGACAAGAATAAGAAAGATAACTCAGGCATGGGGTAAGCGCAAGCTCCCATGCTTCAAAATGAAGCGTTAGACAACAGTCTATTACTTTACAGGGAAGCGCGACTAAATCATAACGCTTTAGATTAAAAGTCTGTTTTGCATCTATGCGACTGCACAAAATGTTAGGTTTAAATCAGTCGCAAAGTTCTTCTGCAGGCAACCGCCTTTAAAGTGCAACATGGGAATTAATAGTTAAAAATGTGCATCCGCCTGTAGACAGTACCTTCCTATTGTCTGAGATCTTAACTCAGAAGATCTCTATCATTCTCATGCCTGAATTCATCAAACTCATGATACGAGTTCATTACCCAAAATATATGTGTCAACCATAATTCCCGTTCATAAATCGTAAATAGGTAGCTTTACGGGCCAGTGGCACTGAGGGCTTAACTTTGGACTTTTAACCGACTACTGCTCAGACTTTACTGATCTCCAGAAATAATATGTGATGAAATGGGGAAAAAATCGCAACGATACACATGTGTCTTCTCGACATAAAATATTGCGAGACAGGCTTTTTCTCAGCGAAAACGAAACGTATGAGAACGAGTCTGCCTTACTTGATTCTTACGAGTCTTTAATTCACAAGACTCTAAAACAACTTTAGAACAACTGGTCATCAAATATTAGAAGTTATTAACGCTCAATTTCAGCGTCAAATCATGAAAGTAATTAGAAACTGATCTAGAAAACACATCTCTCCGATAGATCAAAATGGCGTCATCAACTCTGACGCGTGACCGGTCGGACATCGCCCGGGACCAAATCAGCGGCAAAATGTACATATGCAAACATCATAGCATCAAATGAAACATAAGAATAAAGCACAAGGAATGAATAAAGCATTTAGTTACTTACAGATTCTCCTCAGTGAGCACACGTAAAAGAAACACAAAACTGCTGCTGACGCTAGTCGCGAAACACAAGAGCACGAATTCAAAATCACAAGTCGACCGATTACAAACGTCGCGCCAAACTACACGCTAGACCGGTTCACGACAACCCAATAGGAGCACCGCACAGCTCACTATCACAAATCGCATTGTCTGTTCTACTCTATGCTCGCTCTTTTAACGACAGTGGTCACTTCCGATTCCCTGTGGCGATAGGCCAATAGGAAGGCTACCCTGTATAAGCCAACGGGGGGGTGTTCTACTTAAAATGCCTGCCCAATGAAAGGGATAGTTAAAGATGCAGAGAGCCCTGTGTCACACACCGGAAATATTACGAGCAGTTACACTAGCTAAAGGGAGAAGAGGGCCCTGTCTGCATCACACACCGGATAAGGCTCATTAGATTACAAGCAGTGTCAAAGCTGATACATAATACTAGCTAAAATGGGCCGGGAAAGTTATGGGATCTTACCACCTAGATTAGAAATGAATCCGGTCAAGAGTCTACTCTACGATAGTAAACACACAATAAAGTACAATGCACAAAGACAACCAGGTATTATTTAGTCACTCCTTAGGCACTGATGGTTCGAGGTTACTCCGCTGCTTCTCACCATTTTAAGTTAGGGATTTCCTAGCACAAAGGGCATTATTTAAATGTAAACCCAATGTGACTAGCACACACACACAGGGAATAGCTATAGACAGGGGAGGCAACTGGGTAGAGCAGGAGATAACACACACAAAGTGACGGGGTACGTACGCCACTTGGCTACAATAAAATATTCCTGTTTTGTTCTTCTTGCAAGAGCGTCCCTGTTGCGTTTCCAGTTGTGCTTATTGCAAGTGGGTCTGCCTCTTCATTCTTTATTTCTGTGTGATTTTTACTGCTACGGGAGCATCCATGTTGCCTTTCCTGTTGTGCCTATTGCAAGTGGGTCTGCCTCTTCACTCTCTATTTCTGTGTGATTTTACTGCCACAAGGAGCGTCCCTGTTGCCTTTCCTGTTGTGTCTGGTGTATGTGGGTCTGCATGTTGTGCCCGGTAGCTCAGGTGGTAGAACACTTGACTTATGACCCTAGGGTCACGGGATCGAATCCAGGCCCGCGGGACGGACACGGGTCAACTTTATGTGAAGACTCAGAGACGGCATCCATGTCCCACCCCCCGTGTCACCACAGTGGCACGTAACAGACCTCGGACATTCTGCCATAAGTGCAGCCAGGACATGCACACATCGGCTGGGTAGCGCGGCTCAGTCTTGTTGCTGCTAGCTTAATTCAAGTGTGAGGAAGCGACCCGGGTTTCCCAGCAATGGGATAGTACAGCCGAACCTGCCCCGGAGACCACCTCTCCCTGAAGACCACCTGCCCATGAAGACCACCTGCACATAAAGACCACCTGCCCATGAAGACCACCTGCCCATGAAGACCACCTGCCCATGAAGACCACCCCAAAAGATCTCCGACGGGTTTTACGACTCTATAAATCATATGTCCATAAAGAACACCTGTCTAAAGAGACCACTTTTGCTCAATCCCTTGGGTGGTCTTTTTAGACAGGTTCGACTGTATCGAGTAAAGTAATGTAAACTACATAAAATCTCTTTATCACATAATTGTTTATGTTTTGTTGTTGTTGCAGGAGCGTTCCTGTTGCCCTTCCTGCTGTGCCTGGTGTTGGTGGGGCTGCCTCTCTTCTTCCTGGAGTCAGCGCTAGGCCAGTTCAGCGGCAGGAGCTCCTACCACGCCTGGATGGTCTGCCCCCTCGTCAAAGGTACGGTGCAACCTGTCGGTAACGACCACCCTAAGGAATGAAACTGAATGTGGGGGTTTACTGCCCGTCAGGTCTTAAATGCCTTTGGAAAGAAAGAATGCTTTATGTCCTACGAGTTAAATATGATATGGGTTATATGATTCGAGTATTACGCCCTCACGGCGTTTGACGAGATACACAAGTGTATGCGTGTTTAGGTGGTATCAGCCATCTGCACTTATGGCAGAATGACTGAGGTCTTTTACGTGCCATTGTGGTGACACGGGGATGGGACATGGCTTCCGTCTCTGGGTCTGCACATAAAGTTGACCCGTGTCCGTCCCGGCCCGAATTCGAACCTGCGACCTTCCGATCACAAGGCCAGTGCTCTACCAACGGAGCTACCGGGCCCCCTATATTGGACATGATTTGTTTTATAATACGATTGGGACCAAGGGAATGCTCAAAAGTGGTCGTTGTATAGAGACGGGTGGTCGGTATGAAAAGGTAAAGCATGTTGAAAATAAAGCGTGTCGGTCATAATTGGCAGTTTGGTTGTTATCGAGAAGTGATGACAGGGCAGGGCCAAGCGTTGGAGTGGGATGGGGTTCTGAAATGAGGCAGGGGCACAGGGGTTGGCCGGGCGGAAGGTCGGGGGTGGGGGCTGTGTTGAAATTTTTGCATTTGAAATGGTTATTTTGGGTCTGAGGCGATCGAGTGAGTCCCTTTAATATTCCCACTGGCTCTCGACTGAAATACAAGCCATATAAAGAAACACGAGTGTTGTAACTTATATATATTAAAATGGTTTGAAGATTATTTGACAGGCAGGTTACAAGCCGTTGTTATCCAAGGCAGGAAATCGACATACGGACGTGTTTGTTCAGGTGTTCCCCAAGGTTCTGTTCTGGGGCCCTTGTTGTTCCTTGTGTACATTAACGATATTGTCATTAATATCGAATCTGTCATTAAACTTTTTGCTGATGATACCAGTTTGTATTTATCTCAAAATGATGCAAACACGCGGACACAGATCTTAAATGCAGACTTAGCCAAAATTGCACACTGGGCGGAAAAATGGAAAGTTAATTTCAATAATTTAAAAACAGATTTGATGACCTTTTCTGGAAATAGAATGCCTGAAACCTTTCCTCTTGTATTTGATGGAACAATTCTGAGAGAAAACCACGTTCACAAACATCTTGGTGTACTGATTCAGAGCGACTGCAAATGGGAATCACATGTTCAGTCAATTATATCTAAAGTACGTGTTCTTCTCTCATGTTTTCGTTCCTATAAGTATCGCCTTAGCCGAAAGGCACTTGAACTTATGTATAAATCTTTTATTATTCCCCATTTTGATTTTTCTGACGTCATTTGGGATAACTGTTCTGACAGATTAGCTACTTTATTAGAAAACTTGCATCTTGATGCCATAAGAAACATTATAGGTGCAGTTCGTGGCACGAGTCACCAAAAATTGTACGATGAATCAGGATTTACAACACTGAAGGAGAGGCGAAAAAGACACAAATTGATTTTGTATTTCAAATTAGTTAATGCACGCGTGCCACCATACTTATTAGAACGTCTGCCTCCTCTCGTTGCTCCTGTGAACCCTTACCATAGACGAAGACCACTTGACAGACAGACTCCCCACTCTCGAACTGAATTGTATAAAAAGTCATTTTTTCTGTCTTCGACTTCCCTGTGGAATGAGCTTCCAGATACTGTAAAACAACTTGATTCTATTGGGTTATTTAAAAAAACGTATTAGTTCTGATGATTCTGTTGTTCCCTCGTATAGATACACATCTGATCGAAAATCAGAAATTATCCATTGCAGACTGAGATTGAGGATCAGCAATCTAAATAGTGATCTATTTGACAGACATTTAATTCCCGACCCGTCATGCACTTGTGGTTATCCTGTTGAAAATGCGGAGCACTATATTTTTCATTGCCCCTTATCTCTTCAAATACGTGAAGTCACCTTGTCAACACTGCCCAACTATGATTTGCTAACCGCTGATGATTTTCTGTATGGCAATAGAGACAAGTCAGACAGCGAAAATGCATTGATATTTGACCAGTTATTCAGGTTTATCTTATTAAGCAAACGTTTTGAATAATGAATGCATTTATCTCATCCATGTTCGAAACGACCATGTGCAGTACTGTTTACATTTCCTTGTTCTGGTAGTATTCTATTTTCAACCATGTGGAAGTCATTGTATGCGTGTGTGTGCGAGTGAGTGTGCGAGCGCGTGTGAGTACTGTTGTTAGTTTAGCATTGGGTTTTTTCCTTTGTTTTTTTTCCTTTTATTGTTACATGTTTGTCTACCATAATTTACCATTATTATTTTGACATTATTTCAAATTTGTTATATTAAAATCGTCCGCCAAATTTCATTTGCTTTTAAGAGTACGCTCATAAGCCTAGCTTGTTGTGCTCCATGTTCCTTATTTCATGTATGCGGTAATAGTACCAGTGGCATTTATTGAATAAACTTGTTTAAACCATATATATTGTATTGCCTGCAAAGGTGTACGTATCGCCATGTGCACTCCGTTGAAGGATCAAGTGTGTCGAGGTACAGTGTACAATGTGCCAGGGGGTGAGGTTTGTTTCGTTGCTCAAGTACGAGACATTCAGGCACAACATATAACCGAGTCTAACGGGATGAACCCGGATGTCTCCTATCTGTACTTGTCTTCTGAGATCAAGTCTTTACAACCTTTACCATAGGCATAGACATAGAACACTTTATTATCTGTACGAGGAGTAACTCAGGTGTGGTGTATACAGCATTACAATCAACAACATAACACGTAAGAACGTAAATAAAATATCGAGGCGCAAATAGTCCACTCATAATAGTCAAGATTAGGACGACAATATCAAAACAAATATCTCTCTCTCTGTCTCTCTCTGTCTCTCTGTCTCTCTCTGTCTCTCTGTCTCTCTCTGTCTCTCTGTCTCTGTCTCTCTCTCTCTCTCCCTCTCGATCCGAAGGGAAAAGAAAATAACTGCATCGGTCTCGAATAGCAGCTAGCATCTGCTGAAGAGACATTAAACCCCAAAAACCAACCAACCAATCTCTCGATCCATTCATATCACATTACGTCACAGGTAGACGCGCGGGCTCATAGCTAGGAGCATGGAATCAATATATATATATATGTATATTTATACATGTTAAAAGTTGTTTAAAAATGATCCAGATCCAAACAACATCACATCATTCAGGTATATATTTAGGTTATAACATAACAACTTATATTGTACCCATGACAACAACAGGAAGGCGAATATGATCAAGTAAATTAAATGTTCCACTGGCCTCTCCGAAATGGTCAGTTTGAGCAGACAAAGTTACAGACAAAGTTAATGAGCACATTTTGTTGTACCTTCCTAGTGCTTTCGTTTGGGGGCAATGACCGATCACTCACGCTAACACTATAAATGGACAGCAGAAAGAACCCGTCGCGATATAACCTTCGTGGTTGAAAACGACGTTAAACACCAAATAAAGAAAGAAAAGCAGAAAGAAATATACACTACACTACTATATACACTACAGTCGAATATTGATTTGTAATTGATGACAGCTTGTTAGTGCTACGACCATCTTGGGGACATTTTGAGATAAGTCGCAGCAACATTTCTTTATTTGTGTCTGTTGTGTCACTTGTTTGTCCACTTTAAAGGCTGTTAATTAATGATAATAATAATTACTGGACATTTTTAAGTGCCTAACCTATGGCTCTAGGCCCTTTACAAAAGAACATGTACAGAATTGAACATATAAATGTACATCCTACATAAAACAAATAACCAGACGGACAAGAAGCACCACATGTACTGTTCACACAACAATATTCGTATATGCTATACACACTATATACACACATACCCAGCGAACCCTTGTTAGTCAAGGTTCTTGAAAATGTTTTGTTTTGTCCTGAATTAATCGTTCCAAAAATGTAACCTTTCTTTTTCTTTGATACACAACAGTCACAACATATGGGCAACCCATTTCGTAAACCCCTTGGCTTCAAGCCGTTAAGATAGGGAGCGGGACTTTACGGTTTAAGGAGGAAGAGAAGTAAAGAGGAATAGTTATGTCCTATAGGATTACATGGGCCTCTTAAGGACAGGATTGGGGTAATATGATGGATGATGGTTAAAGAGGATTTGTCCTTTGGCATTTTATTTGTCAACGCCTCCTCTAAGGATTTTAACCAATCTACCGAAACTATTAACTCTGGTGACAGTTTTCAATGGGACATCCACTTCTACCCTGGGGTCATAATTATAGTACTTTTATCCTGCACTTTACAGGGGGGGATCACATCATTTTTAAGGTGGCGTTTCCAAATTTCTTTTAGGGATAATTCGACGACGCGAAGCGGACCTAGAGGGGGCCGGGGGTATGCCCGCCCCCCCCCCCCCCCCTACGTAAAATTTTGATAAAAACAAGGAAAAGGACAATTGACCAATCTAATGCAACCCGAGCCAACAATTTGCCCAACTACTTTCCAAACCCGTCACTTTAATTAGAAGACAAAGGCCGGCTCCCAGGGGCATCCGGGGGCATGCTCCCCCGGAAAATGTTGATAAAAATCAAGGAAACTGGAGCAATCTGATGCAATCTGAGCCATCAGTTTTTCTTTATTTTCAAATATATTTATTTATTCTTTTTCTTCTTTTTTTTAGGCTAGCGGGGGTGGGGGGGGGGGGGTTCGGGTTAGCCCGGACCCCCCCCCCCCCCCCTGGATCCGCCCCTGCTTTACATTTATTTTCTTGCCAGTGACAAGGTATAACACAGACAATTCTTGCAGGTGTATCTCTCATTAACATCATAACTGTATTTTTCTTGTCTATACATGCGCTATATGATGCTGTGTTACACACGTCTCAACTTGTGGAATGCTAAGTATCATTATGTGGGTACTGCCATGTGCATTATGTCTACGGTCAACTCTTGTCATACTTTATCTTTGTATTTTGTTGTTGTTATTGCATGTAAAGATTTAGGAATAGAAGAATTCCGGAAATAACTCTGTCGGGTTTTTACGGATTGTGAAAGAGTTGCTTTCCATTGTTTTTCCTTGCTTTTTGATAGAAACATTGAGGCAAGTTACACGTGACATTGCCGGCTTGCCAGTCAGTGTTTCTATGGAAACAAGGAAAACAACTCTTCCACAACCCCAACAACTTTGACAGAGTTATTTCCGAACATAGTTATTGCCACGTTCATTCTCTCCACGGTCAACCGTTGCTTTGTCTTGATATGTTGTTGCATGCACGGTGAACTTGTAATGTAGGGGAAAGGCTCCTAATATGGACCGGCTCCTAATATGGACCACCTCCTGTTCTGACAAACTAACGGCGCTAGAGCGCTCACAACAATTTCATTCGCTTATATTCACCCTCTCTGGATAACTTGCTCATGTCAAAACAGCATAGCAGAAACACAAACCTAAAAACCGTCAGTTTTTTTCTCTTTTTTGCACTTTTGGCAGAGTGTACTCAAAATTTGACGCCTAAAACGGACTAGTTGCTGTTCACAGCCAAAGCTGTTATCACACAAAAATGGCTATATATGACAGCTAAGACTGCATTTGTTACATTTTAGCAGTGTTGACTCCGAGTTTCTCCTGCAAGTAAAAAATAATAGCAAAACCTCAAAGTATGTGCGAGTCCCCTAATATGGACCACCTTCAACAAATCGAAGAAAATAAAAGCTAAAGGCTATTTTCATTAATTCATTAAGAAGCTTGCTGGAAATAACCTATAACTAGCCCTCGAGATTTAAAAAAAATATAACAAAAAGTCTTCTTTTCGTGGAAGTTGATAATTTCACTTATTTTCACTCTGTTTTTGATAAGCTTCTTTAGTTTCCTGGTGTGCTTCAAATAATGCTCTCATCGACCCGAAACAGATAAATCTAAAGCATATTTTAATTAGTCTGACTTGTACACTAAGTTGTATCATGTTATTTTGAAGTAAAGGGGGCTTTTTAAAGTGATTCGTGAAGGCCGCTTGACTGGTCCATATTAGGCGCCCAGGCTCCTAATATGGACCATTTGTGATTTTTTCTGTATTTAATTTTTGCTGAATGTCTATCAAAGCTATTTCACTCTAATTAGTCCTAACGGTTAACCTAAGAGAGAAGGACTACCAAACACAAAATGAAACTTCTTCGCAAGAAAACAAGCTAGTTATCAGCATGAAACAAAAAGTGGTCCATATTAGGAGGCCTTCCCCTACTTTATCTTTGTATGTTTTGCCTGTACGGGCAAGTTCTGGTATAATTCATCTTTGTATTCTTTGCCTGTGAAGGTGTGGGTATCGCCATGTGCATTCTATCCACGGTCAACTTCTGGTACTTCAACATCATCCTGGCCTGGACACTCTACTACATCGCGTCGTCCTTCCACGCTACCGTCCCCTGGTCACGCTGTGACCAGTGGTGGAACACGCCACGCTGCATTGACTACTCTGACGTCATCAATGTGACGTCAGCAAATGTGACGTCAGCAAATGCCTCTTCTACTTCCGGAAATGATACGATTGGCGAGATGAAGTACACGTCATCCTGGTTTAATGTGTCCTTAAGTGACCTCAACTTAACAGCAGGTGCGTCTCGCTTTCTGTTTGTCTTTCCTTCTTTTTACTAGGGCACCTAATTTTTATCCCGAATCTGCCACAGTGTAAAAGTATCTGTGTCATATTCTGTTTAAGCTATGTATTTGTATGTAAAGCTGTAAAATCAGAACCACAAATTAAATCTCAGAATTTCCCAGATATTACTTTTTGTCTGACTGAGAATGCACAACTTCTTTGTTTTCGAGAATGGACAGCATAAGTGTTTGCCAGAAATCTCCGCTTGAGAGGATGAAGGTTTGTTTATTTAATGGTTCTTATCATGAATTATTGTCCAAGGTACCAGGAGATTGGGTCTGCGTAAGTCACCCACCATTGTCTTACGTCCAGCCGTTATTTGACCTGCAGCTTTTGTGTAAGTATAGTTCATATTCTCCGTACCCAATAAAGCCATGCACTTTGGATGCTGATGCCATTATGTGTTCTTTTCAGTCATGGAAAATGACACGGACACAGTCCAACCCAAACCCGTATCGGCGGCTGAAGAATTTTGGCAGTGAGTGGTGTTGTGTGTGATTTAATGTCATCACACAACACAGATTATTATAATGCTTACTTTCTATAAAAAAAAAAAGAAATAAATAAAAAAAAAAGTAGACAGCCTAGAAAATGTTTAACATATTTTTTTTTTATTTGTCACTTATTCGACAATTGAAGTTAGTTAAGTTTTGACAGTAAAATGGCTGGACGGTGGTTTGTGCACAAAGTTTTCATAAAGCCATTAAGCGCCTGTATGCTTTTTTTTTCGAACGACTATCGGTTGATGTATACTACCTGTCAAAAAAACACACCACTAGGCAGATGCGTTTGAATGCAGATCTGCGTGATTGGCCGTTTAGTGTACGTAGTAAAACCAGTTATATGACTCGAAAGGCCATCCAAGGGTCCAATTTACGACGAATGCCGACCTTTCTGAACTTGCTGAGTAAGGGATGCCGTGTGCTGCAGAAAAACAGTCTTGACTCCTTTGTCTGATTTTGTATACATATAATATATATTATACAAAAACACACACCCACACACAACACACACAAAAACAAAACAAACAAGTCGCGTGAAATATATATCAAACCATTCAGTCAATCAGTCGATCTGCAACTAAAACATCAACACTGAAACCCTGTAATCACCAAGACTATAAGTAGTAAGGCTTGCCTAGCCTATACCCGAACACCGAGACGCAATTGCGCTCGTCTCGGCGAACGTACGACGTAGTAGCCTACCAGATTTGCATACACCGATTTTCTTTATTTCTGTGAGTAAATGTGACATATTCATATATTTATGGATTTAGGAGAAGATGAGGAATACAATACAATCATTTTTAAATCTGTTGGTGAAAATGTGATTTTAATGACAACTTTAATGAGCAAATAATCAATTAAATATTAAGCTTCCAAGCTGAAATGCAATCCCATAGTCCGGACTGAGTCGCAGATTGCTTGACCAAAATGTCCACGGTCGTGACAGTGCCACTTCTTCTTCCACTAAAAGCCGGATATGACGTCATCAAAGACATTTATCGAAAAAAATGAAAATAAATGGGGGTATCACTTGGGAGAATGTTTCTCGAAGAAAGTTCCAGTAGTTTTCTCTGAATCGCTGTACACATGGACACAGACACACACACAAACACCACCATCCTCGTCTTGATTTTTAGTCTATGTTTAAACATTTAGTCAAAACAGGACTAAATGTAACAAAAACAAAGCAAAACTATCAGGCAGTTTTCGTCCACTCTTATACTCTTATACTCTGCGCATAGTTTTCTGTTTTTTTTTTCTCAATTAAGATCTTGAATCTCAATGAAGAGCAATTTCGATATCATCAAGTACTTTCATATCCATTTGGGCAGGTGTAAATATGACACAAAAAGAGATATCTTGAATGTTTTCTGATTTTTTTGGTTTCACATTTTTTTCAGACACAACGTGCTCCAGATGTCTGGCGGGCTGTATGAAACGGGTCACGTGGTGTGGTACCTGGCCGTGTCGCAGTGCATTGTGGTCCTCATCATCTTTCTCGCTCTCATCAAAGGCGTCAAGTCCTCGGGAAAGGTCTCAGTCTGCCTTACTTGGACTTTATTGACCCTTGCAATCTGAAACTGACAAATTAATTTCTGTAGCCAGTGCTTTCGTCGTTTTATCCTTGTGGTTGTCCTTAATAGAAACTAGAAAAAAATCACCCACGTCATGCAATAAGTGTGTAGTCTATAGTCAAAGAACAACACGAAACAACACCCAAAACAATCACTAAGCAAACAAACAAACAAACAAACAAACAAACAAACGTACAAACAAGAGATCGAGGAGATAGGCTGTTGACGCAGAAACACTTTGGCTATAGTTATATAAAAGGTCGTGAACGGATGATGGTGATGAAGATGATGATGATGATGATGATGATGATGATGATGATGATGATGACGATGACGATGACGACGATGATGATGATAATGATGATGTACAGGTGGTGTATGTTACGGCCACATTGCCCTACCTGTTGCTGTCTGTGTTGCTGGTAAGGGGAGCAACTCTGCCAGGCGCAAAGGACGGGATCCTGTATTACCTTACCCCTGACTTCAGCCGTCTGCTAGACCCCCAGGTAATGCAACATTGTTTTCTCAAGTTCAGTCTGTTTGATCACGCATGCATCGCTTTGGCCGTGTGCAATTTTTCCAGCGTTTCATTTTCAGTTCGTGCAGTTCAAAAATATAACACGCAAAACTATATTGCAGCAACACACACCAGGATGTTTGATCATGTGCTACTAATCACATATTGTTAACTAGATGATTACCCGCTTCGCCGGGAAGAAGTAGAGCCGAATAACAGGCTGCGCCTGGGACCCGGCTTTGCCGGGTGTACGCCAGCTTCGCCGGCGCACGAAAGAAAGGAGATAAACGCGCAAAACACTGGAGACCTTCTAAAAATAGTAACGTGCAGTGACCTTCTAAAAATAGTAACGTGGTAACGGGAATATGGATTGACGCCACACGGAGGAAGGGAGATAATCGCGGCTGAAAACACTGGAGAAGATAAGGAAGAGTTACTGGTAGTGGATCCAGACTGTGCGCGCTGAGAGCACGTGTTGAAATATCTCATCGATGAGGTTGTGTCCGGGGTGTAGCTGAATACGGTATCCAAATTTGAAAAAGATCCACCGAGAACTTTGGCCGTGCATCGCGAACAGACAGACAGACAGACAGACAGACAGCCAGACAGACACTAGTCGTATATATATATAAGATTAGTGAGTTAGTTAGTTAGTTATTCAGTTAGTTAGTTATTCGATCAGTCAGTCTGTTTTTAAGTTATTTTGTTTGTTTGTTACTTTCATAGTCATAGCCTCGATTAATATCTCAGTGCAATTTGGAGTTTGTAAGAAAAATCGTCGTTTCTTCAAATATTGAAAAGCTCGCTTTCGCTTCCATTTCAATGTTAAAACCCCCACAAAACAACCATGGGTAAAACTGGTATCACACAGGAAGCCATGTAGTATATATTCTCTATATCTTAATCGGATTTCTGTTTGGCTGGAGTTTTCCCCAGATAGGTTTCATGTTTGACACTAACTGTTAGGCACAGGTAGGGCAGCCACTAATTGTTAGTCCTGGCGCTCACCTATGTAACTTCAGCAGGACAGACGACGCACTGCAGATTATCCCAACCCGCTACACGTTGCATGAAAGAAAAACAGGCCAAGTACTCGTCATAATCTCTATCGCGCATGCAGTACGTCGCCTGTGCCGCTGAAACTGCGCAGGTGTATTCTGCCCATTAGGTTTATACACGTATGGCTTTATCTTGTAGGCCACGGAGCTCGATCCCTTTGCCTTTGCTAAGTTGCCTATGGTTGTGACAGGTGTGGGTGGAGGCGGCGCTACAGGTGTTCTACTCGCTGGGGCCGGCATGGGGCGGCATCATCACCATGGCTTCCTAC
>NC_090245.1:47155662-47225662 GCF_037325665.1 Littorina saxatilis | reverse complement strand
ATAACGTCATTATTGACGAAAGTAATTCTTGTATAACCGTACATATTTCAGGCATAAAACTTCTTGACGTTATCCGCTGACGTTATTATTGACGAAAGTAGTTCTCGTATATCCGTCCATATCTTATGCATAATCTTGCTTGACGTCATGCGCTGACGTTATCATTGACGAACGTTATTCTTGTATAACCGTACATATCTTAGGCACAAACTTACTTGACGTCAGGCATCCGCTTATGTTATTATTGACGAAAGTAATTCTTGTATAACCGTACACATATCTAATGCACAACATTGCTTGACGGCATCCGCTGACGTTATTATTGAACAACGTAATTCTTGTATAACCGTACATATCTTATTAGGCACAAACTTGCCTGATTTCATCCGCTGACGTTATTATTGACTAAAGTAATTCTTGTATTACCGTACGTATCTGAGGAATAATCTTGCTTGATTTCATCCGCTGACGTTATTATTGACGAACGAAATTCTTGTATAACTGTACGTATCTTAGGAATAATCTTGCTTGACATTTCTACATTTTAAAGATCTCTCTGCTCAGTCCATTCGTTTTGGACCAATATTTTGGCATTAAATGCTTTCATATTTATGTATGTTCACGTTGCAGATCTGTTATACACAAACATAGTGTCGAGAAGCCCCGACTGATTACGACCGATTCTGAACACCGTCAGTCAGGAAAATAACACAACTCTTGTATCTCGTATTGAGAGATTTCGAACACGTTCACGCGATCTCCACATCGACATTACAAATGCCTATCTGAACCTGATGACTATTCATCATATGGCAAGGGACGTAACTCGAGTTTGAGCCCAAAATACTTGTTGCGACCCATCTCGTCATCGGCGCTTTTCCGGAAATGACCTGCGCTTTGTTGGAATTCCAACAATGGCCGCCATTGTAGGAATTCTAACTTTGTGCTACGCGATTCTAGAAATGTACCGCGCGCATAGTGAGAATTCTGCTCTTTCTTAGAATGCGATGTAAAATGATACAAGTCATGATGGCCTATGATGATCCTTGTGTTTTAAAGTGATCAATGCCGCTTAGTCTTGAAAAAGTAGATGCATTGTATAACGCACCAAACCAACCGAATTACAAAAGGCAAAACACTTTTGATAACTTCGGCGGGCTGTAACAACACAGTTCAACGACCCATCCCACTCGACCACAACGCACCAATTTAACGTAATTTTTGACGTTTCAGCTCTTACCTTTACAACAACAAAAACACAACAAGAGTGTTCCGATATAACTTTTCACTGGTAACTATCGATTGTAATAATTTATTACTCAGTCTTTAACTGATTGTATATTAAACCAGATATCTGTAAACTCACACAGTCTCTCTGGGCTGCAGAGACAGCATTACGTCCCTTTACTGAGTAGGCTCTTGTCACTGCATGGTAATCTAGGCTCTTGAAACGTTATGTGCAAGTCTGTGCGCTATATTGATGCGATTGATTGTTGCAAAATGTTGATTCAAATTAAAGATGATTTCAGCCTGTTGTAACAAACTAACACTCTACTCTGAGAAAAAAAATCATTGTGTTCAAAACTGATCGAGACAGCAGCAACTAGCTAGCTGCATGCGCTGAGTGAGTGTCACTGAGAGAATTGTTACACAGTGTACCCCCACACCCCCAATTCAAGACTTCCCCTGTATAAGACCTTGCTTACTTTTTTTGTGCCAGTCGAAGGGTTGCCATTTCTAGAACGAGGCAGCTCGTTTCCGGAAATGCGGCGCTTTGTTGGAAATCAAATGAGGTTTCGGGAAATCCCGATTATTCCAACTCTGCCCCGGATTCTTACTTTGCGCCCAACACACTCATATTCGTGTTACCTTACTCTGATCTGGCAAGCTTGAGTTTTTCAAAGTCCCATTGGATGGCTCTCGCAGAAATTCTCACCACAGTGGGATTTAGTCGGCAGAGTCCAACACAAAATCTGCTTTTATCATGCAACTGTCACGTCAGAGGATCAAAGGTAAAAGATGTCAAAGATGTGAAATCTCTACGACATGTGCCTCCCTCGACAGGATGGTTCACCAAAGCAGTTTTTCTGTATAACAGCAGAAATCAGCAACTACGCTGTAACGTTTTCTATATATAAAGGAGTCTTTGCTCCGTCAGTGATTTCCATGTCTTTCAATTTGATCTTTCAAATACTAAGGGATGGATCAGACGGAGTTGGGGGAGGGAGAGGGAAAGTGTGTGTGTGTGTGTGGGGGGGGCGGGGGGGCGGGGGTGTCTTGGGTACCAGAAACAACCACCCTCCCCCTGAACCGGCAAATTGACCTATTTCTCAAGAGAGACCCAAAATGTCATTTTAAAGATGCTAAATTTCAACAGCATCTTGGGGGCAAGGCCCCACCTCACTCACCCCCCCTCCACCCCCACCCCGCCAACTCCGTCCCTGTGCCCGTTGCCTCATTTTTTGACCCCCCCCACACACACACACACCTGCTCTTATACACTAGGTCCATCCTGATACTCAATATTCCACATTGCGTTCTCAATGTAAGAGGCAGTTCTGTTCTCTCTCTATATAAATGTGAAGAAGTGGCCTATTTGCTCAATCAGTTATTGCATTTTCGCACCAATCGTGGCTTCTAATACTCAATCTTTTCCGCACGACGTGCAGTTTTTTTGGAGGGGAAATCCCCTGTTCTGTTTTGAACGGTAAAAGACCATTCATGATTATCTGTGTTGTTTTGTTGTTACGCTGTGATAGAGATATAGTTTGTCTTTTGAAAACTTGTAAATGATTCAGTCTTCGGGATTTAGTTTCTAAGCAAGAAACGAGAGAAATCCTGCATTTGAGAGCGCACGCTTATGACATATATGTCAAAAGGAGGCTGCTACAATATTTAAATGATATCTCTCTCTATATATAACTAGCTGTGTCAGAATGTTTGCCGTTATATTTAATTAACCTTGGTAGTAGTATTTTGTGCATTTATTTACCTTCTTTCGTCTTTTTCTACGATACAAATGTGACTTCTTCAACAAATAAAGTTTCATATTTGAATATAGCAGTTGTGTTCTTCTTAACACACACAGACACACACAGACACAGACACACACACACACACACACACACACACACACACACACACACACACACACACACACACACACGCACACACACAAACACACACACACACACACAAAACACATTATAAGAAAAACATATTTGACTTTTTGGTTTTTTGCTTCATGAAAGATGGACTAATTTGCAATATAACATTACCCGCTATTACGAGCTAGTCGTGTGACAGAGAGTTTTCTTGCACACGAGACTGTAGATGTTTCACGACGGCTTTAGCCGGAGTGAAACAGCAGCAGTCGAGTGTGCAAGAACACTCTCTGTCACACGACTAGCTCGTAATGGCGATTATGTCTCACAGCTTCAACAGAGGAGAGAACAAACACGTTTTGCGTACTCACGCTTGATAAACCTAAACACAGGAGCAGCCATTGTGGAGAGATCTACTTTTTGACGAAAGTGAACGAACAACTATGAATGACGTCTCGGTATATGTGAATGACGTCACAGTCATCGTCACAGTCTGTATCTTTTGAAGCATTCCATTCTTCATGACGTCTTTCTGTGTCTGCATCCGCGAAATGTTTGTTCTTTCCGGGGTCTTTGTCATCTATGTTCAGAACTCTGTCCTTCTAGTTTCAGACTAACAGGCCTCCTGAGCGAGCCACTTTCCAAGGGAAGCTAAACTCGCGTATGGAAACAGTACTGTAGTCTGGGATGCCGTTTTCAGTATTCTCAGCGTTGAAGAATTTGTAAAGAGAAGACACGACAACAGCAGGAGAAATAAAAGTCGTGTGTGCATTTTGGGGCTTTTGGAGGGACGATTTCGAGTTTGAATCCGTTCTTGCACATGCTCCAAAGCGTGTAACATACAATCTTGCACACGTTTGCTTTAGTAGTGGCAAAGAAGGAAAGCGTGTGACATACCTGCATCTCATTCAACCAATCATAGGCACAAACATATTAAGTCAAAAACCATCTCTGCACATTTCACAGACTGTACATTAATACGGAGAATATCACAGATACACAAGAACACACACATGTTATCCTTCTTTTATAAGTAACTTATTCTTAAGTGTTCATCGTTTAAATAGAATACAGAATACGCAGTGAAGATGAAATACGTATTACAATTATTCTATATAATTATACTACGTGTCATTAAAAAAACAACTAGGCAGACGCGTTTGAGTGCAGATCTGTGTGATGAAACCGTTTATTGTAAAACCAGTTATATGACTGGAAAGGCCATTCATTCTCCTACAATATTAAGCAAACAGATTGATTCTACATAATTATGGTAGTGTCTATACAGTGGAACCTACAACACAGACATCCCCCCAAAATCAAATTCGCAAAAGAAAGGTTCCCGCTTCTAAATCGACATAAAATCAGAAGAGCTAAAACGCAAAACGCGTTTTGCATGTCATTGGAAAGAACTATCAAATGTTTGCAGAAAACGGTCAGTCAGTTTTGTTCCCCTATGGCGTGCTGAACGGTGCAAGTGTCTTTCTGCTCAGAAGCCAAAAAAGACGGGTTCTTAAGCAGTTTTGCCGGTAATCAGTAAGACAAACACCGGGACATTACAGTAACTCCTCAACGCATCGCCTTCAAACTTTCGGTGATGATGTTGCGATCATTTCGAATTACCGAATGTTTGGCAGAAACTGAATAGCCACTCTTGTAAACATGGGAACAATTTTGGCATTTGAAAAAAATAGAAAATTTGAAAATAATAGAAAATGAAGGTTCTCTGTTGTAAACGTGTGCACATTTTGGGCATATGTGGTATTCATTACATGAGAAATAACACGAGCATGCCGCAAGTACTAACATTATGACGATATCAAATAAAACGTCGGGTACAAAAGACTTGTAAATCCGTCAATTCAAGTCCGTAAACGGCTTTGTCCACCTGGTCTTGCGCCAGACTCTTGACAAACGTATTTTCCATGATAACATGTGGGCAAAAAGGAGTATTGTTTGCAAAATAAGGTAAATATCCGATAAAAGCAAATGCTAATTAATATTGTCACATGTTCATGATGGCATGCCCTTCTCTCTGTCTTTGGTGAAGGACCCGTGTCCACTCAATAGAAATCTCAACGATTCGCACCCGGTACACACAGTCCTGCTGGGTCCAGTGACCTTGACCTACTTTGCTTGGAGTAGCGGTCACGCTGTGCGGGGGTCATGTCCAGAAAGTCAAGAGGATAGGAGACAGAGAGGATGATGTCCGGCTCCACAGAGAGGTTGTCTGACCGGGCACAGGGGGGTAGACCTGGAATTGTAACGACATATCAATCGCAGTTTAAAAGCACACGTACTCCTCGTGAAAACCGCAGTTTGGGTCGCCGTCCCAGATCTGGACAGGATTAAAATAAAACCAATCCTCCGCTTGGTCACATACCAAAAGTCAACACTCTGACTGCTTGCTGTGGTTGAGTTGGATTTTTGTAATAAATTAATTTCCGAAAAAAAAGGAAAAAAAAAAGACACCAGTGCCTTTTACTAAATTAATTCTTTAAAACATACCACTGTGCACAGAAGAGTACCCAGGCTGTTCGTTTTTGGTATGTGACCATGTGGTGGAGGGGATGGTCCTATCCCATGTTAAAGCCTGGCCACATCTGAGACAGTGAGACACACTGTTGTTTTTTATGCTGAATTTTGGAACATTAGCAGTCCATCTCTGTTTGGATTCCAGTGGGCTACAATAAACGTATATTCTTAAAGATGACATTTCTTCGACATAAGAGCGAACAGCACGTGCAATATACTCACGGTGTTCGGGCAGAGGCGGAGGGTCAACACAGCCATTATACAGCGCTGACCAGTCGATGGCCCTGAAGAATGGGTCATCTGTCAGCGTCTGACGGTCTTCTTTGCCGTTCCCTGGTCTGTTACTAGGGTGCTTGCACAGCATCTGGGGACAAAATAACAAGTCGCGTAAGGCGAAAATACAACATTTAGTGAAGCTGTCGAACTCACAGAATGAAACTGAACGCAATGCAATTTTTCAGCAAGACCGTATACTCGTAGCATCGTAAGTCCACCGCTCGTGGCAAAGGCAGTGACATTGACAAGAAGAGCGGGGTAGTAGTTGCGCTGAGAAGGATATAGCACGCTTTGCTGTACCTCTCTTCGTTTTAACTTTCTGAGCGTGTTTTTAATCCAAACATATCATATCTATATGTTTTTATAATCAGGAACCGACAAGGAATAAGATGAAAGTGTTTTTAAATTGATTTTGAAAATTTAATTTTGATCATAATTTTTATATTTTTAATTTTCAGAGCTTGTTTTTAATCCAAATATAACATATTTATATGTTTTTGGTATCAGAAAATGATGAAGAATAAGATGAACGTAAATTTGGATTGTTTTATAAAAACATTATTTTTTTACAATTTTCAGATTTTTAATGACCAAAGTCATCAATTAATTTTTGAGCCACCAAGCTGAAATGCAATACCGAAGTCCGGGCTTCGTCGAAGATTGCTTGGCCAAAATTTCAATCAATTTGATTGAAAAATGAGGGTGTGACAGTGCCGCCTCAACTTTTACAAAAAGCCGGATATGACGTCATTAAAGGTATTTATCGAAAAAAAGAAAAAAACATCCGGGGATATCATTCCCAGGAACTCTCATGTCAAATGTCATAAAGATCGGTCCAATAGTTTGGTCTGAATCGCTCTACACACACACATGCACAGACAGACACACAGACACACACACACACACACACACACACATACACCACGACCCTCGTCTCGATTCCCCCTCTATGTTAAAACATGTAGTCAAAACTTGACTTAATGTAAAAACCAATAATATTATCCACCAACAACCAACAGCATACAACGTATTTTCGTATCTTGGCTCGTCTTCTTTCAGGACCGACATTTCAGGGGTTTGTGACAAAAGGTCGAGGTTTAGAATGTCGAGGCACAAAAGGTCGAGGACATTTGGTCGAGAGTCTAAAGGTCGAGGGAGGCAAAAGGTTGAGGGTGATAAAAGGTCAACAGCAAAACGTCGAGGGGACAAAGGTCGAGGATTGAAAAAGTCGAGGATTAAAAAAAGGTCGAGGTTTGAAAATGTCGACTTTATTTTCTGTGCCCGTGTGTGCTTATTCATTATCTTTGCTTATCCATACCCGAAGAAAATCTGCTTCGAGTGCCTATTGTGCAAGGAATAAATTTAGTGTTATTTAAAAAATCTAAAAAATCAATGTTTTAAATCCTCGACCTTTTTTTAATCCTTGACCTTTTCAATCCTCGACCTTTTGTCCCCTTGACGTTTTGCTGTTGACCTTTTGTCACCCTCGACCTTTTGTAACACTCAACATTTTGACCCTCGACCAAATGTCTTCGATCTTTTGTACCTCGACCTTTTGGTCCTCGACTTTTTGGTTCTCACCCACATTTCAGAGTGCAGACGTCACTGATTACCCACCATATCCTTTAGTTCAAACTATGTGAAGTAATACTATTTATCCTATCCACAAATACATAAACGACATCAATTATTGTCCGCTGGACCCGAAAAGCAACAGCTAACTAACTAACATCAATTACTCACTTAAAATATCAAGTGCAACAGTGCTACACGTCATATCAAACCGAGCGTTAACCAGCGGGGCAAGTTTCAAGTAGGTGTGAAGTGATGGTGAAGACGGCATATGACTGAGCGTGGGTCGGTCGGGTTGCCCTATCTTCTTCTTCTTCTTCTTCTTCTTCTTCTGCGTTCATGGGCTAAAACTCCCAAGTATACTCGTGTTTTTCACGAGTGGGTTTTTACGTGTATGACCCCGTTTTAAACCCGCCATTTAGGCAGCCATACGCCGATTCCGGGGGAGTCGGGGTGCTCGATTGTGTAAGCGTACCTGTGGATCAGGTTTAGGTTACTGTAGCTTCGAAGTTTCTTACAGCCTTGGTCAGTCAACGAAATACTGTGCAAACAAGGAAAGGCCACTGCAAGCCCAGACAAGATGTGAACTAGTTTTGAAATGTGTTGAATCCCCTTGTGGAAGTAGGAATTGATTTCAATTAATCACTTTTATGTCAAGTAGGCTTATATATACGGTTTGGCTGACTCGGCTGTACGGAATGTTTCAAATGCGCTTTTCTTCCTGTGTAAAACGTGTACCGTACATCACCACCTATCTGTCCAGGCGCGTGCATGGAATGGATTGGATTGGATTGGATTGGATAAGATTTACAGTCCAGTGAGGTTACCCTCATGGAAATTCGGGCTGCTTTCTCCCTGGGGAAAGCGAGCTGCCATACATACAGGCATGAGACCAAGGGTAGGGCGGATGATGGCGAGAGAGGTGAAGGGACGGGGAATGTTTACAGTGCCGTGTGCCGGGCTGTCAGCAGTGCTCGCCAATGTTTAGCTCAGCCACCGTCGCGGCAGAGGCGCCTTAGTTCTATGCAGGAAAATGCAGCGCGCTATTCTGGTCATCTGGCCAACTGGCGTCCTCATCTCTGAGGCAGACTGATACCACGAGGTGTAAGTTACACCCGCCTTCAGGCTCAGGCATTTTCAAACGCTCGACTCAAGACTACATACGGCGCTACCCATATTTTTTATTTTTTTCCTGCATGCGTGTATTCATGTTTCCTGAGACTTAATGCCGTGTGAGATGGAATTTTTTTAAACTTTATTCCAAGTCCCACGGGTATTTGATGGACATTTTTATCTATGCCTATACAATTTTGCCAGGAAAGACCCTTTTGTCAATCGTGGGATCTTTAACGTGCACACCCCAATGTAGTGTACACGAAGGGACCTCGGTTTTTCGTCTCATCCGAAAGACTAGCACTTGAACCCACCACCTAGGTTAGGAAAGGGGGGAGAAAATTGCGGCCTGACCCAGGCCTGAACACGCAACCTCTCGCTTCCGAGCGCAAGTGCGTTACCACTCGGCCACCCAGTCCATATTCTCCCACTTGGACACATATTCATTCATACCAAAATAACAGCATGGCTGCTTATCGTGCGGAGTATCAATGTTCTGCTGAATCAATTCAGATGACTGGTGTTAGTTACAAAAGTCTTCAACAAAAGCATTGTCACTCTGAATGTCAGAAAGCAGTTAGAGTGCAGATGTTTGGCATTTATCGGAGTGAAAGTCGCTTTAGTGACGTGTAATAATCTTGACCGATTCATGGAGATTTGCAAGATTTATTTCACCGGAAGGAAGGTATCTATGGTTTTGGAATTTGCTTGACTTACTCACTCTTCCTTCCCACTGTACTGAGTATCAAATGTATACATTATATCATGATGCAATCTTCTGTTTGTGACCGTTGCACTTTAAACTCTTTCCGCCCTGCGCCCGACAGTTTGTCGGGCGCTCCTCAGCAGCTTTCAACACCTGTGCCCGACAAACTGTCGGGCGGTTACACGCATCTTCTCTGACCTTGTTTCTGATCTAATAATAAAAGACAGGTCACGAGCAAGGGAGGTATAAATCTGTTCCCACTTCTTTCTTCTTTGTTTGGAGCAATTTGGCGAACGAAAATCGTCCGATTGAGTGTTTTTTTTAGCATTTTTCCTGCGAAATAGGAGCAACCAACGCCGCTACTCGTTGAGGCAGGTTCTTGACGAGATTTTCCTCGACGATGACAGTGATTATGATGCCGAATGCGACGTTTCTTCGTCTCAATCGAGTGAAACAAGTGGTGATTTGAGTGCACAAGACCTGTGCGCGGGCTTCGATGCAAGTGTGAGACAGAAACATCCTGTTATGTGACTTGTTGGAACAACTGTGACAGAGTGGTGTGTTTACATACTTTTTGGTGTTGTGTTTGTGACTTGGAAGAAGGATTTCTTTGAACTTTACACACTTCAGAAGGTACTGACTGCTACCCAACAGGTAAGAACATGCACTTATCATACAACACACAAACTTTTTTGTGTCCACAACTATTAGTTGCAGAGTTAGAAGCGCTTTAGTGAAGTACACATCAGATTTGCACTACAGTGCCAAAACCCTCCAGGCTGGAGAGGCTGCTGAGGCTGCACTGCAGTCAGGGCTGATAGGGAAGACACGACGCAAGTTACGTCAGTTGAAACACGATAGTAGGGAATACCTTTTGGAGGTAGGAAGTGACGTCAGAACTGAGGAATGATGGGTAGACTGGCTCCTTCCTGGTCACTGCAATGTACAGTGCCTGGATGTTTTGGCCTACAAACGGTAACTGTAGACACATGAAACACAATCGATCATCATATACATACAGAGATGTTTTGGCCTATAAACGGTAACTGTAGGCACATGAAACACAATCGATCATCATATTCATACAGAGATGTTCTGGCCTATAAACGGTAACTGTAGACACATGAAACACAATCGATCATCATATACATACAGAGATGTTTTGGCCTACAAACGGTAACTGTAGACACATGAAACACAATCGATCATCATATACATACAGAGATGTTTTGGCCTATAAACGGTAACTGTAGGCACATGAAACACAATCGATCATCATATTCATACAGAGATGTTCTGGCCTATAAACGGTAACTGTACACACATGAAACATCATCGAGTTCAATCAAACATCATCAAACATCACATTCATACAAAAATGTTGCTGGGAACCATTTTCTTGAATTTGACTAAATGTCCATGACAATTTCAGCAATTTACTGAAGTTAAAGGCAGTCTTTGACGTCACCTTTCAACCGTGGTAACAATAAGTTTTGCATAACTACCAAAATGACGGCAAGGACAAGGTTTTCGGCGGCTAGAAAGAAGTTTTGGCATTTTGGCGACTAATTGCACAAAACGAGATCCCCATTCACAAGCTGACTGTCTCAACACAATTGAGTGTAAGTCTCAGTTGAAGAAAACGTCTTAGTTATTGTCCCGTCCCTGGAAAATTTGGGTCGCTTCCTCCCAGTGGAAACCTTGCAGCAACAGAGTCGCGCTACCCAGGTGTGTGCGTGTTGAGGTGCAATGGGCCACCTACTCGTCTGGAATTGGAAGAATGACCGAGGTATTTTACGTGCCACTGTGTTGACACTGGGGGTTGGACATGGATACCGTTTTTGAGTTTGCACATAAAGTTGCTCTGTTTCCGCCCCGTCCCGGATTCGAACTCATGACCCGCGGATCACAGTGCTTTACCAACTGATCTACTTTAACAAAAAGCTGTGCGAATAGCTTCTGCAGTGTCGCTCACGTAGCAATATCTTGAAAAAGCTTTCATGCAGCAGACATGGGTTCTCACCGTGCCCAAAGCCAGTTGGTAGAGCAGGACGCCGTATGACCACCAGTCTGCCGTCTTGCTGTACGGCTCACCACGTAGGACCTGTACATGCACAACCTGTCAACTTGCAGCATTCTGTGAACGATTTACTTTCGTACTTCAAAGTTTCCCCCGAAAGCGGCGTATGGCTGCCTGAATGGCGGGGTAAAAACGCACTCGTGCAAAAACATGAGTGAACGTGGGAGTGTTAGCCCGTGAACGAAAAAGAAGATGAAGATAATAAGTTCAAAATCTTAAAAATTCCTGCAAATGTCTTTGCCTCTATCTGCCCAGTAATTCCCTCCCAAAAAATCCCAAGAAGTAGCCAAATGAATTCATTAACGAAGCTGCATCCGTAATTGGCAAACTCTCCTATCTTTTTGTTTTTTGTTTTTTTGTAGCAGTTACTAAACTCGCCATTACTAATTTTAAGACATGTCCAAAGAACTGTAACAAGCACGGTTTGAAATCTGCCTTTTCTCTGCTTTACCTTGCTACTCTCTGTCGTGTTCTGCCCTGCCTCTCCCCCCTTCGCCCCTCTAAAATCATAGTCACCTTCGTTCCCCTGCCAACCCTGTTTCTGTTCCTTAAACGTCACCACACCCCCCTGCCCAGCAGCGATTGCATACCTCAGGCGCGACGTAGTACAGCGTGCCACACGGACTGCAGACCTGGTCATCGTCACGAAACTCGTCCATACTCAGTCCAAAGTCACACAGCCTGATGTATCCCTTGGCGTCTAGTAACACATTGTCCAGCTTGAGGTCTCTGTAACAGTAACACCACCACATGACGTCATAAACAGTTACATCAATTCATGTCGTCACAGCCTGATGTAGCCCTTATCGTTGTCCAGCTTGATGTCTCTGTAACAGTAACGTTACCACATGACGTCATACAACAGTTACATCACTACATGCCGTCATAAAACAGTAAACCACCACATGACGTCTTACAGCAGTTATATCACTACATGACGTCACACAGCTTGATGTAACCCTTGGTGTCTAATAACACGTTGTCCAGCTTGAGGTCTCTGTAACAGTAACACCACCACATGACGTCATAAACAGTTACATCCATTTTAATGCAACTCTTGGTCTCATGTGTACTTTCTGGCATTCTGTTCCTTGAGAAATTCAGAGACAACATCCATTCAACACAGTGCGAGAACTTGCGATAAAATGAAGGATACTCTAAGCGTGCGTGCGCGCGCACATATGTGTGTGTGTGTGTGTGTGCTTGCGTGCGTGTGTGTGTATATGTTTGTGTGTGTGTGTGTGTGTGTGTGTGTGTGTGTTCGTGTGTGCGTGCGTGCGTGCGTGTGTACGTGTGTGTTTTAAGTAAGTAAAAGACTTCCACATGGACCTTGTATTTTAACCAAAGGATACACCAGAAGGATAAACTCTCCAATATTGACGAAAGAGAGGACTCACCGATGCAGGATGTTCATGTCGTGGAGGAAGGCCAGAGCGGCCAACAGCTGGGCAGCGTAAAACCTGAACAGAATGGACACACATAGTCACCATTGTTTATTTTTTGTTCGAGAATCAAATAACAAGAATAGTAAACCACTGAGACGTTTTAATTGTAACAAAACAAGACATTCACGAGTACAGCGACCCAATGGTCTTTACTTTGGCAGGCAGACAAATAAATGAAGTGAAAACTTATCTTGCTTTGATCAGATTGGGCGTTTAAAAGTGGAACACTTCAGAGTGTGACATGATCATGTTCAAGTTAAATATACATCTCAGACAGTTTTGTTCTTTGTCGAGCGTGTCAGCTCTAAATTTATTCTTATTTTATCCTTTAAAACACGGTTACGTTATTTTCAATTCTATATAATTTGTGTGGGGTAATTTTCTACAACTTTTATCACATGCCTTGGAAAGGAAGCAGGCGAACGCATGTATACGCCAATGGGTAAAGGCAGAATCCAGACACCCAGATCGTCATATAGGAATTATATATGAACCTCCCTTTGAGACCCCCACGAATCCTCCCTTTTAAGACCCTGTTTTGTCCGATTTTCTGTTCATAACCTCTGTCAATTTACCACAGTTTTATGTCTCCCTCATTTTTAAGACCTGATTTTGTCAGATTTCTTGAGGTCTTAAAAACACAGCTTTTAAGACCTCTAAGACTCCTCCCGTTTAAGACCCTGTTTTCTCAGATTTTCTGTTCATAACCTCTGTTAAATTACCCCCTTTTTAAGTCTCCCTCCTTTTTAAGACAGATTTTCTAAAGGGAAGGTTACCTCATTACAAATCTACCAGTTAAGCGATACCGCACCTGAGGTTAACCTCCGGCAGACGCCCGGCGTGTTTGAGGACGTGGCACAGCGACCCGCCCTCAGCCAGCTCCAACAGCAGGTAGTACGCCAGCTGCAACGTACGACGTTCACCCATCAATACAGATAGACTGACAGCAGAGAAACTGTTAACGTTCCAAATTTATAATCAAAACAAAACAAGAATGGTAAGTTATTGGAACGTTTAATTCATGACAAAACAAAACAATCACAAGTACGTCGACCCAATGGTCCTTACAGTGGACTGACGGACACTAGTCTTATGGAACAGAAAATAAACTTAAATCTAAAAGCGTTGCTGATGCTCAGTCTCTAGCGAGAAAGATGGTGAGAGTCATGATTCCTGACTAATTTATCACCAGCGTCTTCATCAGTTGTCTGCTTTCTCCTAAAACCGATGACGATCTAGATGGACACTCCCTGCCCAACAGAAGAGCTCTCTGTTCCGCTAGCGTATGTACTGTGTGATGAATTATGTTCCACATTTTTCACACACACACACACACACACACACACACACACACACACACACACACACACACACACACACACACCCTTACAGCCCCTCCCCGACGTACCTCACAATTCCTTGGTACACACACTTTTGCCAGGAAGCACGATAACATGGTGCCAATAAAACGACAGCCCCTTCCAACCACAAGAGCTCTATTTTCCTAATCATGTTCCATATATCCTTCACCCCATTTACAGCCCCCCCCCCCCCACCCCCCGGCTTGACATACCAACAATTCCTTGATTTATACATACCTTTGTCTGGAAGGAGGAGAGCATGGTGACGATAAAAGGACACACTCTACCAACCAGAAGAGCTTTCTGTTCCGCTAGCGCATGCACTGTGTGTGTTCCATATCGCTAACCCCTTTTACAGACACCCCCCCCCCCCCCCCATGCACCCACCCTTCCCCGATATACCCACAATTCCTTGGTTTTCATACCTTAGTCTGGAAGCACGAGAGCATGGTGACGATGAAAGGACACACCCTGCCCACCAGAAGAGCTCTCTGTTCCGCTAGTGCGTGAACTGTGGTCTCTTCGTCCGTCTTGTGCAGCTTCTTCAGCGCCATCACGCGGCTGCCTGCTTTCCCATCTGGCTGCTGTTTTGTGGACCGCAGTCTCGTTTCGTAGACCTGCAATGTCAGCAAGTTTAGGATTCTTGAATCAATCTACAATCAGTCAGTCAGTCAGTCAGTCATTCAATCAATGAGTATAATTCCCAGCAAGTTAGTGGGCCATTCTGTCAAGGATACTCGGATAAGGATACAATATCATTATAGTCCTGTTAGTTTACCCTCATGGAAATTCGGGCTGCTTTCTCAATACTGGAGAAAGCGAGCTGTCATACAATACAGCTCTATCCGTTCTTTACCCCTGTCATACAGTACAGCTCTACCCGTTCTTTACCCCTGTCATACAGTACAGCTCTACCCGTTCTTTACCCCTGTCATACAGTACAGCTCTACCCGTTCTTTACCCCTGTCATACAGTACAGCTCTACCCGTTCTTTACCCCTGTCATACAGTACAGCTCTACCCGTTCTTTACCCCTGTCATACAGTACAGCTCTACCCGTTCTTTGCCCCTGCATTCGTGTATTTATGTTTCTCAGTCCTGAGATTTTTATTGTGAGCTCTTTTTTATCGTGCGCATGCGTGCACATGGGTTTGTTCGGACACCGAGAAGAGCCTGCACAAAGTTGACTCTGGGAAATAAATCTCTCGCCGAACGAGGGGGGGGGGGGGGGGGGGGGGTGGGGTCGAACCCACGCCGATCGCGACAAACTGGATTTCAAGCTAGCGCGGTACCGACTGAGCCACGTCCCCGCCCAATTCTCTCTCTTTCTGTCAACCCGTGAGTCGATGAGCAAGCAGACAAAACTAGACCCCCAATCGAAAATGCTGACTGGACAACCAGAAAATCACCCGCCCAGCAAAAAAAATTAAACAAGAAGAGCAAACGCTCGATCGAGTCACTTTCGCAGTTCTGAATATTATATGAGGCATCAGATGGACAGGAAGAAATTGCTATTCACAACACAATGAGTCACGTTCACATAAAATTTGAGCCCGGTCACTTTTATAGTTTCCGAGAAAAGCCCAACGTTAAGTTGTGTGTTGCCGAACAGAAAAGGCTAGTTATCTCCCTTGTTTTTCTGATAACGTTCGTAAAAGGCTACAGATGTAAATACTTTGATGTAAAGAATAATCCTACAAAGTTTCAATCACATCCGATGAACTTTGTCAAAGATATAAAATGTCTAATTTTTCCTTTGACGCTGACCTGTGACCTTGAAAAAGGTCAAAGGTCAACGAAACCATCGTTAAAGTGTAGAGGTCATTGGAGGTCACGACTAAACAAAATATGAGCCCGATCGCTTTGATAGTTTCCGAGAAAAGTCCAACGTTAAGGTGGTGTCTACGGACGGCCGGCCGGACGGCCGGCCGGACAGACTAACACTGACCGATTACATAGAGTCACTTTTTCTCAAGTGACTCAAAAATATACCTGAAAGGGTCGATGAACCAGCCCGTTGGTCAAGAAAACAAATGACCAAATACTGATCAACCAACACGTAAGTCAATAACGGAACCAAAGGATCTTTAAGCCAAAGACGACGACTCAGTGATGCTTGGATGAAATGGTGTAACCCTTTTCACGATCGACTCGAACTGACGACTTGAACTACAGTGTGTATTATGCCAGATTATCTGGGCTATTCGCTCATCAAATAAAAACACTCAAAACCCCAGAACCGGACTGTAGTATTTGCTCGATATCGAAAAACACTTCATCGGCAAGCAGTAAAACAGCGTGCTAGTGCAATCATCTTCTGAACATCTGGTTTAATCTAGCTTCACGGCGACTTCTTCAGCTGCAAGGATCGGTAACTATAATAATAACCGTATCATACAAGTCAACATTCTTTCAGGATATAAGGTTTACAAGGACAGGTATAAATGGAAACTACCTGATCTTTGATGTAGTACCAGAAGCAAGCAAGCAGTTTGTGATGACACAATTTTTGTTCAAATCCAAAAACAAAGAGACTGCCAACGTTCCAAAATGTTAAAGGAAAAGTCCAAGGTTTAGGGTCACTTTTGATATGTTGACCCTCTTAATTCATCAACCACAAATGCGTGTGTAAAAATGAACACAGAAATCCAAAAAGTATACTTTGACTCGTTTTTGGTTGTTCTGAATCGTTCCATCGCGCGCGCAGTCTTGGCTCATGACCTTGTGCACATACGTGTGCTACGTCACGAGCCTTGAACAACAAACATGGCCGGCTCAAGCAGTGAGGAAGACAAGTGGAATACGGACCGGTTTTCAGCCAGCCTGAGGTTTTAGCGTGCCCGTTTGAGCCTCTTCGTCGTCAAAATGCTGGCGAGGCCACAAGGAACTGCTTGAAACAGAGCCAGCATAAGCGGCAATACGAAATGGTATGTCTTGTCTTTCCATTACTGCCCACAATCAAATGTGATTCTCTTTGTTGTGATGTTGACACACTAGTCCGTAGTCGCTACCTCTTGCATGCTAGATCGAAGTCAGGTGTGTTTTTCACAGATCAGTTGATGTGCTTCCACAGATCTGTAAGCATGTAAAGATTATGGATTTATTCTATTATTTCAGGCATCTGGTGTTGTTTATTTTCCTATCTTTAATCAAGGATTTCGTCCTTGAACTGCCCAGTTTAGAATAAATGCTTCCACAGTGATGTTCACACGCGACTATCCTTATTTTCTCTTGGAATTCTGAGTAATTCTTCAGTCACACAACGAAACATGTAGACAGCAAGTTAACATTGCGCAAAGCCTGTTTCTTGCGGACAAAACTGCAATTATCCTGGTATTTTTATTTGCGACAGTAAGACACTACATGACATCGACACCACTAAACAGTGAAACTTTTTTGAAATGGCGGTGGGCTGCTTTCATGTGCTATTAATACTAATAGTGATCCTGACATTTTTCTTGCGAAACGGTCAAAGGGAAGTAATAAATGAATTTAGTTTTTTAAACGAGCACACGTGATTTCCGATCTCAAACTAGATCTGAAATCATAAGATTTTCTGAGCAGTGGAGAAACGCTGATGGCGTGATATCGCAAGCCGTTTTGGAAGCAAATAAGCACTGTCAGACATATGCTGAAGTGAAACACGATTACAGCAGTTCAAACTTTTTGATCATTGATTTTTAAGAGTACACAATATTGGACAGTCACACTACAAAAAGACAATGCGTTAGTGCATAGATCGGTATTCTCAAACGTCACGAACAGACAGTATGTTGCTGGATGCCGCTTTTGACTACACACTCCCGACGATGCGGGTTTGTCTGAACCCATACATTTGAAAGAGGGTTTTTACCGTTTATTCCTCTAACGACGATGCGGGTTTGTCTGAACCCATACATTTGAAAGAGGGTTTTTACCGTTTATTTCTCTAACGACGGGGTGGGTTCAGGGAAACCCACAGCGCTACTTCAGTGGTTGCATCGAGTTTCTCCCTTCACCGACCTCTTGCAGGGGAGGGAGAGGGGGAGGGAGAGGGGGAGGGGGAGACTGAGAGAGACTGAGAGACTAAGAAAGAGAGAGAGAGAGAGAGAGAGAGAGAGAGAGACTAAGAAAGAGAGAGAGAGACTAAGAAAGAGAGAGAGAGAGAGACTAAGACAGAGAGAGAGAGAGACTAAGAAAGAGAGAGAGAGAGAATGAAAGAGAGAGAGAGAGTCTAAGAAAGAGAGTGAGAGACTAAGAAAGTGAGAGAGAGAGAGACTAAGAAAGAGAGAGAGGGAGACTAAGAAAGAGAGAGAGAGAGAGACTAAGAAAGAGAGAGAGACTAAGAAAGAGAGAGAGAGAGACTAAGAAAGAGAGAGAGACTAAGAAAGAGAGAGAGAGACTAAGAAAGAGAGAGAGACTAAGAAAGAGAGAGAGAGACTAAGAAAGAGAGAGAGAGAGAGATACTAAGAAAGAGAGAGAGAGAGACTAAGAAAGATAGAGAGAGAGAGACAAATAAAGAGAGAGAGAGAGACAAATAAAGAGAGAGAGAGACTAAGAAAGAGAGAGAGAGACTAAGAAAGAGAGAGAGAGACTAAGAAAGAGAGAGAGAGAGACTAAGAAAGAGAGAGAGAGAGACTAAGAAAGAGAGAGAGATAGACTAAGAAAGAGAGAGAGGGAGACTAAGAAAGAGAGAGAGACTAAGAAAGAGAGAGAGAGAGACAAAGAAAGAGAGAGAGGCTAAGAAAGAGAGAGAGAGAGACTAAGAAAGAGAGAGAGAGAGAGAGATTAGGAAAGAAAGAGAGAGAGAGAGACTAAGAAAGAGAGAGAGAGAGACTAAGAAAGAGAGAGAGAGACTAAGAAAGAGAGAGAGAGAGAGACTAAGAGAGAGAAAGAGAGACTAAGAAAGAGAGAGAGACTAAGAGAGAGAGAGAAAGAGAGAGAGAGACTAAGAAAGAGAGAGAGAGACTAAGAGAGAGAGAGAGAGAAAGACTAAAAAAGAGAGAGAGAGAGACTAAGAAAGAGAGAGAGAGAGAGACTAAAAAAGAGAGAGAGAGACTGAGAAAGAGAGAGAGAGAGACTAAGAGAGAGAAAGAGAGACAAAGAAAGAGAGAGAGACTAAGAGAGAGAGAGAGAGACTAAGAAAGAGAGAGAGACTTAGAGAGAGAGAGAGAGACTAAGAAAGAGAGAGAGAGACTAAGAAAGAGAGAGAGAGAGACTAAGAAAGAGAGAGAGAGACTAAGAGAGAGAGAGAGAGGGACTAAGAAAGAGAGAGAGACTAAGAAAGAGAGAGAGAGAGACTAAGAAAAAGAGAGAGAGAGAGACTAAGAAAGAAAGAGAGAGAGAGACTAAGAAAGATAGAGAGAGAGACAAATAAAGAGAGAGAGACTAAGAAAGAGAGAGAGAGAGACTAAGAAAGAAAGAGAGAAACTAAGAAAGAGAGAGAGAGAGACTAAGAAAGAGAGAGAGAGAGACTAAGAAAGAGAGAGAGAGAGACTAAGAAAGAGAGAGAGGGAGACTAAGAAAGAGAGAGAGACTAAGAAAGAGAGAGAGAGAGACAAAGAAAGAGAGAGAGAGACTAAGAAAGAGAGAGAGAGAGACTAAGAAAGAGAGAGAGAGAGAGACTAAGAAAGAGAGAGAGAGAGAGAGAGACTAAGAAAGAGAGAGAGAGAGAGACTAAGAAAGAGAGAGAGAGAGAGACTAAAAAAGAGAGAGAGAGACTAAGAAAGAGAGAGAGAGAGACTAAGAGAGAGAAAGAGAGACTAAGAAAGAGAGAGAGAAAGAGAGAGAGAGAGACTAAGAAAGAGAGAGAGAGACTAAGAGAGAGAGAGAGAGAAAGACTAAGAAAGAGAGAGAGAGAGACTAAGAAAGAGAGAGAGAGAGAGACTAAAAAAGAGAGAGAGAGACTGAGAAAGAGAGAGAGAGAGACTAAGAGAGAGAAAGAGAGACTAAGAAAGAGAGAGAGACTAAGAGAGAGAGAGACTAAGAAAGAGAGAGAGACTAAGAGAGAGAGAGAGACTAAGAAAGAGAGAGAGAGACTAAGAAAGAGAGAGAGAGACTAAGAAAGAGAGAGAGAGACTAAGAAATAGAGAGAGAGAGACTAAGAAAGAGAGCGAGAGACTAAGAAAGAGAGAGAGAGAGACTAAGAAAAATAGAGAGAGAGACTAAGAAAGAGAGAGAGAGAGACTAAGAAAGAGAGAGAGAGAGACTAAGAAAGAGAGAGAGAGACTAAGAAAGAGAGAGAGAGACTAAGAAAAAGAGAGAGAGACTAAAAAGAGAGAGAGAGACTAAGAAAGAGAGAGAGAGAGAGAGACTAAGAAAGAGAGAGAGAAAGAGAGACTAAGAAAGAGAGAGAGACTAAGAGAGAGAGAGAGAGACTAAGAAAGAGAGAGAGAGAGACTAAGAGAGAGACTAAGAAAGAGAGAGAGAGACTAAGAAAGAGAGAGAGAGAGAGAGACTAAGAAAGAGAGAGAGAGACAGAGAGAGAGACTAAGAAAGAGAGAGACTAAGAAAGAGAGAGAGAGACTAAGAGAGACAGAGAGAGAGACTAAGAGAGAGAGACAGAGAGAAAGAGACAGAGAGAGAGACTAAGAGAGAGAGACAGAGAGAGAGAGACAAAGAGAGAGAGACAGACAGAGAGAGACAGACACAGACAGACAGACAGAGACAGACAGTCAGATAGACAGACAGTCAGATAGACGGATAGACAGATAGACAGACAGACAGACAGAGCAACTGACAACAGACAGAGAGATACGGACAGACAAACAGAGAGACAGACAGTCTCTTGGAGACAAACAGGCAGACAGACACTGTTCCGCCGCTTTGGTAATTATGGGTGTAGCAGAACCCGCGCCGTCGGCAGAGGGATAGTTACAATCACTACTACTCTTTAAAAGTATGGGTATGTGTGAACCCGCGCCATCGGTAGTGTTTATGTAAATTATCATAATCAATTAATTCTGATGTTTTGTCATGTACACACTAAAAATTTGCAGACAGAGAGCAAATTAGGTGTGTGAGAGATACTTAAAATTTCAAAACGATACCTTTAATGGTTCCAGAGTTACAATGATTTTAGTGTGTCTCTGGGTACAGGTGAACCCAGGAAGCACGGCAAAGGTTAACAAAACCTCACAGCCCCATTAAAAATGTGTGGTGTGTGCCGAAAAGCAACCATATGAGATTCAGTCAGTGGGACCCTGAATCTACCTGGGGTTAAATCGGGTTATTGACTCTCATTGCATGAATTTTTAAACTGAATATATGTACTACTGTTCGTGTTGTTTTTGTGATCCACTGCAATTTCTGTGTAGATCTATACCTTAGAATCTCAAGGTAATTTTTGAACGGGGCATACAGATGATACATTTTGCCATGATCACAGAGTGATACGTGTATTTTGCTTATCAGGTGTCAGTGCAGAAACTCCAAGAGGGAACGAAATTCAAATATCTGGAAAACCTGGATGAGGAGATAGACAGCCTAACAGCACATCCTCCTATGTTTGCTCGGACATCTACTACCTTCAAACTGCATACTATGCGTACACACAGGAATATGGACGACTCAACATTGATCAAAATGGGTAAGTAACACAACACAAACAGATGATTTCCATTATGATAGATTTATTTATCTGAAAGTAAAATTGACAACAGTGTACAATTTGTTTTCAAATACGAAAATATCACATTGGGTTAACAAAAAATAAAAACACCATCATATATCATTAAAACTATTCTTTATTTCTAAACACATACATATCAGCATAGTTTATTCATGTAAACATCCTCATTTCGGTTCCCAGTCTATCTGAAATCAAGGTAAGATATGCCAGAAAGAATAGCGATCACACAGTGCTTCAGCATGAATTTGAAAACCTGCTCTACGTCACATAGACACAGCGTGTCTTATGATTCTATCCGCCCTCTCCAAACAAACACGTACACGTTTTCTCTGGTACGAATGTCTTAAAAGCTCAAACTAAGCTGCTGTTTTATTCTGTCTTGCTTTGCAGGAAATACAGGCACGTCGCTTACCCATAACAGGCAGCTGGTGCGCTAGCGAGTGGGGTTTCTCGGCAGAAGCATCAGAGTACCATTACCAACCTGTGCAGTCAAAACAATCAGAAATACTTTCACAAACGGATGAAGAGTGGGGTTCAAACTCCCTGAGCTACAGAAGGCTGAAATATACTTTTAAAAATCGTGTGACTGTGTTGAACTAGTATCTTTGGTTGAACAGATTCCTGCATGGTTTGAAGATGATACTGGGTTGTCACGTGGTCCGGTACATGGTTCACATGCTGCAACATTTTGTTCCAGACTTTTTCCACTGTTGGTGTACTCCAGCATCAGGTAGTCAGTCCATGAGCCGGTCAGCATAGCCTGTGTCCAGTATTGTCCGTTTGCCTGTTGCCTGAAACATGGTTTTTTGGAAGTAACTAACGATCTATGCACACATTTTAACATGTGAATAAGAACAGAAAAAGTTTGTCAAAAGTATACATAGTTTAATTTGCATTTACTTAAAGGCCAGACTTTCTTCTCGATCATTATTGCTTCATAAAGATTCTGGAAATTAACAAACTGTTTCCCCCTATCAAGGCCTCCGAACTTTTTTTTTAAATGCAGGTCGGTTTGTTGTCATCTGTGCATTACTACCTCTTGCCACCCGTGCGGTCATTGCCACCAGGTATCTCAACAATCAAACCGTCTATACAGGCTTAAAGGCACGTCCTTTTTCAAAACAGGATTGCTCACTACACAGATCTGCGAAGACTTTTACATAGAAAAAAAATCTCTTGACTTGAACATATACCAGGAATCAACATCCTGACTGGTTTTTGGAGCTGGATTTTTTAGGGAATGTTTTACACGTGTGGCGTTTAAGAAATTAATTCATAAAATTCTACATTCGCAAAGAGAGTACCCATACAGAGTGTTCAGTTCTGGTATTTTTCAAAACGGAAGGATGGCCATATCCCATGTAAAAGCCTGGTAAGATTTGAGATTTTGAACCCAATCGTTTACACGGGAAGGGCTGTCCATTTAAGAGGACGCATCCATGCCTGGATGAGAAATACACTGATAACACAGAAAAAGCACGAGTTTAACCTGCATATTCACAAAACTGGTTCAGAGGCCCGGTAAAGGGAACACATGTTAGTTATTTTAAGAGAACATCACGAAGACCTAATTGTTAAATTAAAGCCTTTCTGCACGAATGTACATCTTCTATGAATTATATTCTAAAACGCCACATGTGTAATTCATTCCACACACAAAATCCAGCTCCAAGAAGCAGTGAGGCTGTTGATTATTGGTATGTGTTCAAGTCGACAGATGATTTTTCCTGTGTAAACTGAGCCTTGGCAGATCTGATATAAGAGGCCTTGAAATGGTTAAACATTTTGTTTATTTCAAGTAGTCTTTATGAAGAAAAAATTAACAATAAGGAAGGCACATGGGTTGAAAATGAAATGCAAATTAGATTCCTTTTAACGAACTGTTTATGTTCTTCTTCACGTGTTACATTATGCGTACGTAGATCGCAAGATATTTTCGAAATAATTCATAGGTAAGCAATCTGCAAACGGACAAAAATTCACAATATTTATGAAGCCAATAAATTTGACTCAAGAACAAAGCTTATGTGTTTGAGGTGATGTGCATGGGTATGAATGTTGAATGAGTCCGTCAAAGATACCCTCCATGTCGCCTTACAGTGGAACCTACCATTACAATTATACCACCTTAAATTACCTTGCTCTTTCAAATGTACTGCTTAAACTTCTTGAACATGCAACTCTTGCTGTCTACCATAAAGACTATCAGGTCAACAACATACTCGTGAATGTTTTGTTTTGGTCTATAATTAAACATTTCAGAAAATAGCCTTTTTTTTATATTTTTATTCGGAAGCATACTAACTTTATTTGAAACTACTTCGACAGATATAGTTTTGCAGGTTGACGGGAGGTGAGTTACGAAAGAAATTCAGTCCATATGTCGCTCAGCACAGAAAGCATAAACGATTAACATGAGTAGAAATGAACTTGTACTTGTTTTCATAATGTATTATTTGGATGGTATCTGTCAAAGACACTTTCTCGTTTTTTGCAAAGCTAGAATAAGGCACTAATTTTCAAAACAAAACAAAAATCTTACGATGAATGGCACGTTGGTTTTCTCCTGTGGTGATTCTGGACGGTAGGAACAGGACTGGTCAACAGTTGCGTTGTGATCACGGAGAACCGGGAAATCTGGAATGGTCACGGTGTCAATGTCTAGTGGCCTGTTCTGACCAGTGGCCGTGAGTGATGATGAAAGGTCTGGAAGTAAAAGAAGAGAGAAAATGAGTGTGAGTATAGATCAATTCGAAAGTATGCTTCTGATCTATACAGTACACTGAACATTTAGACACCCTCTGGAAGTCGTCTGGATGTGCATCCATGTTGTAGATCTAGCAATTAGACTGGTTTTGCGTCTCTCAGTCAATGCAGAAAGATTAATTCCCTGCACAATTCGTAGATCTAATCTTCTTGTCTCTAGCATGCAGGTGTCTGTTTACCTTACCGGTTGCACATCCACCAAAAGTTTAGATCTGGTAAAAATAGCATTAAACCATGATTCCAGCAAACGCTGCCAATTTCATGAATTGATATCAGGGGATAGTTTGCGACTGAATAGAATAGATAACGTGACACACGCATTGTCTTACGTGTCCACAACCCTGACTACTTTTTACTCTTACTCTTAGCTCAGCTCAGACCGTTCTGTAACTCTGTAGATCTAGCCTGTGGCGCATCTGTACTCCAGCGAATATCAGCCGGACCCAGACACACTGTTCTGCACCAATTCGTTTTCGCTGCGCAGCAAAACAATGTTTACGTGTATGTGTTCTGCGCGAACTTAGAATCCGGTTTCATTCTAGAATGGACCGGGTCCAGGTTGGAATTCTAACCCTGCGCAAGTACAGGGGTGCCATTCTAGAATGAAACCCTTGTTGCTGGTCCATTCTAGAATCGGCCGTGCGCAAGGTTGGAATTTGGGTCCAAGTTGGAATAGTCATTTCAGTTAGACTATCACACAACCAAAGCCACAAATGTGGATTTTCTGTTTGTTTTTGTTTTTTGTGTGTTTGGTTGGTTTTTTTTTCTCGGGTTTTTTACACTTTACTCAAAGACATCGTGAATTGGGATTGTGATGTTCTGAAAGTGATTACGATTTTGAGAGACACTCAGCACTGATCGCTACGAACGGAAATTTCCGGACTGACAGTGTTTTGCCGATCTCGCTTGTAACTTTTAATCTTATTCATATACATGAAGTTGGTCTTCTGAATTGTGAAGATATAATGTCAACTTTTTTTTAAACCTGTGACAACAGCTCTATAACACTCTGTCCTTCTGTTCGTCTGTCTGTCGGTAAGTCGGTCTGACCGTCTGTCTGTCTGTCAAAAAAATTGTCAAAAAACCGGACATTTCCGAGAGGGAGACAGCGCTGACATTGCAAGCGGCCGCAACCGGCTCTCATCACAAAAACAACAGCCCTGTAAACATTACCGCCCTGGTAGTCCCCCTTTCTATGGTCTGCCTTTGTTTATTGCGTACTCAGGAGTGTCAACTTTCTTGACATGACATCGCAAGATCGCCAAAGGATTTTTTCAGGGGTAGACAAATCAGCCCCATTTTATCAAAGGGAAGGTGCAGGTGGAGATAATTCAAGGGAAGACAACTCTGTCTTACCTACAAACATTACGGCCCCCTTTATTCAAGGGTTTCATTCTAGAATGGCACCCCTGTACTTGCGCAGGGTTAGAATTCCAACCTGGACCCGGTCCATTCTAGAATGAAACCGGATTCTAAGTTCGCGCAGAACATATGCATGAAAATAAAAGCATGTACTCTGACCTTCAACGCATTCCTTCTTGTGAGATAATCCGCTGTTCGTATGTCGCCTCGGAGTTTCGATGGCTCGTCGACTGTACCAGCCTCGCGTAATACTGCCCTCTCCGGACTTTTATGAAGGGAAGACAGACTGCCAGTGGTCAAAACATTTGTTTCAGGGATGAAACGCCAACTTTTGTGCTGCAGAAAAATGGCGAAATCTGTGTCCAGAGAGTGCCCGACACTTTGAAATCTGCACGCTTGTGCTGCACACATCTCTTCCATTTCCACAAGAGACTCAGAGTTTTATGAGGAAAAGTGTGCTATGAAATGCCTGGGGACATTGACGAGTTGTTGCAGTTTGCGGCTGCTCTCCACCGAGGCATTCTTTTCGGGCATACAGTGGTGACTTTTCTGTGTGAAAATCAAGCTGGTACTAGTGGTAGAATCAACACAATAACTTGTGACGTCACAGTGCACCGACGTCACAGTGCACCGAAAACCACGTGACCACTACTTGACCCCAGGCGACTAGTCTTGGTTAGCCCTGCAACACTAAATCTTCAACTACAACAACAACAATTTTTTTTCAAATTTTAAAATATTTTTCCGGAGATGTTTGTAACATTTGGCATTCGATTTTCAAGTTTTTGGGGATATTTAAAAACCTTGGACTTTTCCTTTAACTGATCAAAATGAACAGTAACCAAAGAAAAGTCAGATGCCAAAGAGAGAGCAAATTCCAATTCCCCCCCTGAACGCTCACGTTACTTTGTGTGTGTGTGTCTGTGTCTGTGAATTTTAACGTTCCCAACAACCTACCTTTCTTGTTTTTTGATTCACAATTTTTTTTCATTATTTAGTTTCGTATCACTTCGCGAAAAACCTGGGTTAGTAACCTTTTTGGCACCGCTGCCCTTCAAGACAAAAAACAAACAAACAAAAACAAATTCACAGACACAGACACAGACACAGACACACACACTGTCTCTCTATTTCTTTTCTCTTTCTTTTTTCTCTCTCTCTCTCTCTCTCTCTCTCTCTCTCTCTCTCTCTCTCTCTCTCTCTCTCTCTCTCAATAGCACCACCCCCAATTTCACCCCACATCCGACCCAAGCATCAAGCGAATCTAATTTGTAAGAAAAGTCAGATGCCAAAGAGATAGCAAATTCCAATTCCCCCCTGAACGCTCACGTTATTGATTCCAGACTGAAGGCATTATCCACAGTACATGACGGTGAGTGAACAAACATCGTGTGTACTAAGTAGTGATTTAGTCAACTGGCCTTCAGGGAATAAAACATTTATATATTGCCATTGAATATATCGCAACACCCGCGTTGTTTCTAACTTCCTCTGTCTGTCTGTTCGTCTGTCTCTCTGTTTTTATCCCTTTCTAACCCTCCCCCTGAAAATCTGTACAGCTTCAGGAAACGGAACATTTGTGTGTGTGTGTGTGTGTGTGTGTGTGTGTGTGTGTGTGTGTGTGTGTGTGAGTACGTGCGTGCGTGCGTTCATACGTACGTGCGTACGTGCGTGCGTGTGTGTGTGTGTGTGCGCGCGCGCGCCCGTGTGTGTATGTGTGTTTGTTTGTGTGTGTGTTTGTTTGTGTGTGTGTGTGTGTGTATGTGTGGGTGTGTGGGTGTGTGTATCTGTGTGCCTGTGTCTGTTAATTTGAACTGGCCTTCAGGGAATGGGTTCATTTACATTAACCCTATTAGCGCATGGCACGCTTACCCATCTTTGGAGACATTGACAGTTCCTTGACAGACACAGATCAAAAGCTGACTGGACTGCTGTCAGCACTCTTAGTTTCTTGTTAAGGGCAGAATACACCTGCGCATTTTTCAGCGGCACAGACGACGCACTGCATATTATTGATACTGCGATAGGGATTATGACGAGTACTTGGCCTGTTTTCCTTTCACGCAACGTGTAGCGGGCTGGGATAAGCTGCGCAGTGCGTCGTTCTTTCTTTCTTTTCTTTATTTGGTGTTTAACGTCGTTTTCAACCGTTCAAGGTTATATCACGACGGGGAAAGGGGGAGGGGGGATGGGATAGAGCCACTTGTTAATTGTTTCTTGTTCACAAAAGCACTAATAAAAAAAATTGCTCCAGGGGCTTGCAACGTAGTACAATAATTATATGACCTTACTGGGAGAATGCAAGTTTCCAGTACAAAGGACTTAACATTTCTTACATACTGCTTGACTAAAATCTGTACAAACATTGACTATATTCTATACAAGAAACACTTAACAAGGGTAAAAGGAGAAACAGAATCCGTTAGTCTCCTCTTACGACATGCTGGGGAGCATCGGGTAAATTCTTCCCCCTAACCCGCGGGGGGTCCAGTGCGTCGTCTGTCCTGCTGAAGTTACATAGGTGAGCGCCGGGCCTTACCAGCCGACTTTAAAAAAAAAAGCACGTTCTTTCCCGTGTAAAAAGTTCAGCTCACCATCTCAGATCTGACCCGGCTTTTACATGAGATAACACCGTTCCTTCATATAACAGCTCTGTCTACAGTTTCCGTTTGTGTGTTTGACTGTGTATATCCTTATCCCCGACAAAACGACAAATCGTTGCTTCAACAATGATGTGAGCTGCACTGTATCTTTAATTTGTGTATTGTATATATATATCTAAGTAAGAAGTTATATTCTGTCACCTTTCAAAAGGTTTTAACTGCTCAGGTTCTTAACGATCCGCTAAAATCTCTCTCTTTATTTCTCGGAGTCAACTTTGTGCAGACTCTCTTCGGTGTCCGAACACCCCCGTGTGCACACATGCGCACGAAAAAGATCCCACGTTCACAGCGAAAGTCTCAGGGCTTGGAAAACACGAAGACACGCATGCATCATCTCTCGTCTCTGATTATCATGATCGTATTTCGATACTTAGACGAGACAAACCCAATGCTGGTGTGTCGAAGAAGACAGCCACAGCGGGCTTGTTCGAATCAAAGTATCACACCATATCTTTAGCGTATTACCAATACCTGTCCCAATATAGACCAGTTGGTCTAAGAGGACGTTAAACCCTAATAGTCAGTCTCTCTCTCGCGCGCTCGCACGCTATCCCTCGCTTTCTCTCTTTACTCGCAGAAAAAGAAAAATCCATAGTCCTCTTAACTGATATAACCTGTACCCTATGAAACTATATTGCTTGCAGAAAAGAGTCAAGGGTTCGTGACTCCGTTGGATGTTGTTGGAGTTAAAATCAGATACTTTCCTCGAACAAGAGACAAACGGTCTCCAGGGAAGGGGTAAACTTGTAGGAATCAGAGTCGTAACGATCGGCGGGGACAATTGGTTGCCGCATCCTGTAGAAATGAAATGCTTTTCTGTCCATTACTTTACATGGCACGATGGACCCCGGACGACAATTAGAATTATCTGTGTAGTGTGTGTGTGTGTGTGTGTGTGTGTGTGTGTGTGTGTGCGCGTGTGCGTGGGTGTGTATGCGTGCGTGCGTGCGTGCGTAGGTGAGTATGTGCAGGCGTGCGTTCGTGCTTCCGTGTGTGTGTGTGTGTGTGTGTGTGTGTGTGTGCGTGAGTACGTGCATGCGTGCGTTCGTGCGTGTGTGTGTGTGTGTGTGTGTGTGCGTGTGTGTAGGTGTGAGTGTGCGCGCGTGCGTGTGTGTGTGCGCGCGTGTGTGAGTGTGTGTGTCTGTGTGCGTGTGAGGCGATACTGCTTTCAGAGCTAATTAGAGGTTGCCTGCAAATGCTTAAAGCGAATTGTTATAGGCAAAATCCTTCCCGTGAAAACCGTAGGACTTATCATCCTATAATGATATGACCAGGCTTCCACACGGGATCAGACCATGCGTCCACTTGGACACACACCGAAAATCCACATCCACACTGCTTCCTGCTCACAATGGACATCTTTTTCATACTCAATTATTTTCTGACAAGCAACTGTTGAAAGTAGCTATACAGACTGATCCTTTTTGTTATGTTTCAAAGTGGAGGGATGGTCTAATCACACACGGAAGCCTGGACAGACCTGACAACTGTTTATTCGGGAAGGACTGTGTCGTTAAATCGTCTCCTGCTTCCGAAACATTATTTGCGACCTTTGCCAATGTCTTGGAAATAATTACCCCGGAAGTGCGTCGCAATTAATCGTCCAACTTCCGAGGATGCGGATACTTTCTAGTTCTCCCAACGATGATAGCAAGGAATGTAAGTGGTCGCGAATACCTGGTTTGGGGGGAGGGGGGTGTATTGATTTTTTACAATCATTCTAAGCTTAGTACTTAATGCATTGTTGACATCATCGGCTCCCTCGAAAGCAGCGTATGTCTGCCTAAATGGCGGGGTAAAAACGGTCATTCACGTAAAATCCCACTCGATCGTGCAAAAAACACGAGTGTACGTTGGAGTTTCAGTCCATGAACGAAGAAGAAGAAGAAGAAGAAGAAGAAGAAGAGATCATCGGCGAACAGACGACAGTCGCTGCGAGGGGTACTCCTTCCGCTGGTCTAGCACACCAAGACACATTGTCTTCTGTAGCAATGCATGCCTGTTTCACCTTCATCTTTTCTGTTGTATCTGCCATCCCCCCCTCCCCTTTTTTAATATTTAACCCCGCTTTTATGTGAATGATGATAAATGTTGATGGAATGCATTTTCTGGGCATAACTGTTTTGGCATTTCTTCGGGCGTAACCGTTCCCCCACCGTTAAAAAGATTATGAATCCTACCGAATGGACAGCAACGTTTTCGGCGACTTGAAACACGTTTCGGCGTTTTGCCCACAGCCGACACCAAACGACATCTCTGCATGCGTTTCTTTTTATGATAGAATCATCATGTCCACTGAAACAAAGCCATGTGGACGGTTGAATTGGACCAGCAATCTCCTGTATTAGGTTTGTGAGGAGAGAGCTTTGTCACACTTATTTGGGTTTCCGAGTTAACATCTTTATGAAAATCACTACACTAAAGGCGAAGTTATTAAAGAGCAATATGTTGAAGTCTGGCCGCAAGATATTGTCATTTGTATGTTTTTCTTCTTTTAGGATCACCACTCTTAGCTTGTAGCTTGTTGTTGATTCTAAACATGCTCATTATATATTGTGTCTATGCATTGTTGAATAAAACACTGTTAAAACCAAGGCGAAATTTAATATCATCTTTTTTCATTTGCCTAGTATTGTTCTGTATCAGCCAACCTGGGCAGAGTGAAGTTGGACAATGCTGCTTTAAACGCTCAAAGACGGTTGTTTTTCTGTCAGCAGTTGTTTTTGGGTTGATTTTCGTCAACAGAACAGAGTTGTGGACACACGGTCAATAAACACGCAGCCATGCAGAAGCAATTGTTTCTTGTTTACTGGATTTTTACTTCACAGGTCGATACGAAGTCATGAAGAAAACAACGTCACGCTAGTCGGATCATTCGCCTCAGGAGCTGTTAAAGGTTGTCAAACTGTGATGAAAGCAAGGGAGGGGCCAACATGGACTAATAAAACGTACGTGGTGCATGACTGCGTGTGCGCTCATATTAGAGATCGAGTGTGTGTGTGTGTGTGTGTGTGTGTGTGTGTGTGTGTGTGTGTGTGTGTGTGTGTGTGTGTGTGTGTGTGTGTGTGTGTGTGTGTGTGTGTGTGTGTGTGTAAACGAAACCAGACAAATCAAGAGATAGCAATCAAGAGTGAGAGAGAGAGAGAGAGAGAGAGAGAGACAGACAGACAGAGAGACAGAGAAAGAGAGAGAGACATACAGACAGATAGTTAGTCAGACAGACAGACAGACAGACAGACAGACAGACAGACAGAAACAGAGACAAAGAAAAACAGGGAAGGAGAGAGAGAGAGAGAGAGAGAGAGAGAGAGAGAGAGAGAGAGAGAGAGAGAGAGAGACGGAGACGGAGACGGAGACGGAGACAAAGAAATATAGAGAAAGACAGAGACAAACAGTGACACAGAGAGACGAAGAGAAAGACAGAAAGATCGAGACAGAGACAGGTATATAAGGCCAAAAAAAATAATAGGTGTGGTTACGGTAACATAGCCAAAAAAAAATAGGGTAGGAAGGTAGGCAATCACTTTTTTTTTTTTAAATTTTTTTTTAATGTGTACACATTAAACCTACTTGACAGGGAAATAAGTGTGCGACTCGGGCACTTTCGCTTTCATTGCGTTTTCTGCACTCGTTTACTTGTTTTTGGGGGTATTTTTTTGACAAATGTAATAAAAAGTTATAGGGTCGGCCCCCAAAAATAGGGTAGGTCGGGTTACCGTAACCACACCTTTTTTTTTTTTTAGGCCTAAATAAGCCCAGTGTAAGCCACGCATGATCCTTATCACGTAACCGCATCTTGTCACGGAAAAACCCGATGAAAAAGTTACTCGATTAATTAACCCCTACTCGGTATTGGCGTAACCACTTACTTAATTAGACGAACAAAGTACTATTAGGTTCCGAAAGATTTGATTTACTGTTTTGGCAAAGCAGATTGTAAGCCCTGAGAAAGCTGCCGACATCAATACAAATTGCAACGAGCAGTGGGCACGCACAACAACAGGCACACGATCACGTGTCGATCAGTAAGAAGCATATGATGTCATTAAGGCCCCCGTCACACAGCTCTACGTCCTTACGAAGACCATGCCGATCATTTCGATCTGAGAAAAAGTTATCAAATCGGGGCATATCGCCGTCAAAATCCAGCACATGGCCACACACACACAAAAACTACTGTACTGCGCCGGCTACGCTTGATGTGTGCAGTTCAAAGTAAGCGTGGGGAGAGCGCGCAGCTTCCCGACCTAGCAGATCCCACACCGACCAAACCACGCTCATGGAGATCCTCCCACGTTTGGCCCACAATTGGCCACGCTCTCGGACACTTTTTCATCGTAGTAGAAGCGGCGTCTATGTGTAACTGGGGTGTTACTATCTTCACGTGCACTTTGAACAAGAATCCCGACCCGCAGAAACTCCACACTGAGGGTGGGGTTTTGTAACAGCCATTTGGCATTTGTGTTGCAGCCACACAGACTGTTTTCCTAAACCATAAGACATCACAGAACAGAACATTCATTGATTCCATTCGTAAAATGTGTACATTTGTGTTATACAGTACCCAATATTGACGGACTGTGTGATGATATCTTCTGCTATGGTCTGTTGAGACAGTGATATCAAAATCGAGACCGGAGGTCGAGATTTTGATATCACTGTCGAAACAGACCAATAGCAGAAGATATCATCACACAGTCAGTTAATGTTAGATATATTGCTAATTCTCTGGACATTTTGTATTTACTGTAAAGAAATTACAACAGTATTTGTCTCAGTTTTGGCTGTTCCATATCCCTCCCTCTGATTATTATTTCTTTTTGTTCACTCTTTTCTTGTACTTTTCAGTATTTTAAAATGTCTTTTCTTTCAAAAAGTCTTTAGTCACTTGCTCAACTAAATTCTGGGATAATTACATTTTCATATATATTTGTTTGTTTTTAAATTTAGGTGTTTTTGTTTTTGAAGTTGGGAAGCAATAAAGAGGTCGTCGATATCAAAACTGATATCGACGGAAATGTCGTCGATATCACTTTTGCACTGAGCTCAGTTTTGCCCAATTGACCAATGAAAATCCTCGTAACATATGAAATAGCAATATCAATTTATATAGTTATGTACGAGACACCATATTTAATCTGTTTCATAGTCATCTGTCTTGGTGTCATGTCGTTTTATATTTGTGAGGCAGGACTAAATGCAAATCTATGTTGTTGGTTTTTTTAATTAGAAAATAAAGGTTATTTTTTTCTTGTTTGCTCCTGCTACATTTCCAGAAGAGCGTTGAAAAAATACAAAACAGCAACACCATTACACCTGACACTTGCACAGCAGAAACAAAACGAAAGAAAACCCAACTAAACCAAGCCCAACATAACAAAGACCAACAAAACAAAATCCAACAAAACAATGCCCGTTAAAAAAAAAACCCAGCAAAACAAAGCCCAAAAATAACAAAACAAAACCCAACAAAACAAAGCCCAACAAAACGAGGCAAAAGTAAACATAGACCGACAGCAAAGCCCAACTAAACAAAGCTAAAAATAACAACGCCAAAATATAACAAAGCCCAACAAAAAACCACAACAAAACATAGCCCAGTAAAACAATCCCAACAAAAGAAAGTCCAATAAAAAACCAGCCGAAAAAAACAATGCATAAAACAACAACAAAGCCCAACAAAACAAAGCCCCCCCCCCCCCCCCCCAAAAAAAAAAAATGCCCAACAAGCACCAACACATCCTAATCAATTCACTTACATACTTTATTCCCAAGCCATCAGTATCACACTCACGGAGTATTGCAAGAGACTCCGAGACTCCAAGACAATCGATTTCTTGTCCCCGGGTTCCTGGTCACCGCGTGCACTAGTGTGTTTCACAAGTTTTCAACAGATTTTTTTTCTTCGGATTTGAAAAAAACAAGAGGCATCTGAAACCGCTGTGATATTCTTTATTCTCAAGAAGCGTGGAACTGATTATCTGTGAAGAAGAAGAAAACCATCAACAACAACAACAACAACAACAACTGCACCACCACCACCACCACCAACAACAACAACACCAACACCAACACCAACAACAACAAGGACGACGACGACGACGACGACGACAGCAACATGTTTTGTGTGTGTGCCATTGAAGTGTTGCCTGTGCTTTTCTTTTTAATTCGGCAGGTGTCGAACAGCACAAATTAAATTACAATCCAAGAAGCACTTTTACTCAACGAAAACGGTATAACTGACGCATTCTACGACGTAACAGGCAACTCGCATTTGTGTGTCTATATGAATGACAACTGATGTCACTAAGGTTCTGACAGGCAGACAGAAACTGTGCCTGAAAAGTGATGCTTACTAAACTAAAAAAACCCACAAATTTACCGAGTGAAAAATGTTTATCAACTTCACACGTGAAACTAGTACTAATACAGTAATTCTATTTTGACGTCAAGTTATTTCTCCTCTTCCTCATTTATTTTTTTCTCACGGTAATAGCAAAATATGTAGTAATTGGAACGCAAATTCACAGGCCTATGATAACAAAATGTCAGTCATTTCAACGCAAATTCTAAAGTGCACTGTTCATCGCAGAGGAAATGCACTATAGAGAATTTCATAAAGTTGTTCAGCCCAAGATTACTGCCAGCATTCTTCGTGTTGCCTGCATCTCCATCTCAACTGATCCTTCCGCCACACACATTCTGCAACAGCCCCGGGGCCGAGGTGACAATTACCTAAATTGCAGCTTGGCGTTTTGTTCGCGGTGAGCAGGTGCATGCATCACGACTTGCATTATTGTATCCTTAAAGATGCCTCCCTCACCGTGTCTGCAGGCCATCTTGTAAGTCACGACAGGTCTGCCACGGCTTTTGTACGGACAAGGCTTAAAAAGCATTCTTCTACTTCAAGAACAAGAGAAGAACAAGAATTTAATCCGCCATAAAGCATACAAGCCATTGGTATTTTGTTCTGGTGTGGAAACCATCATACATCCATACACTCCTTCTATCTATCTATCTATACGTCTTTGTGTCTGTGTGTCTGTGTGTCTGTCTGTCTGTGTGTCTGTGCGCGATGCACGGCCAAAGTTCTCGATGGATCTGCTTCAAATTTGGTGGGCTTATTCAGAGAGACCCCGGACACAACCTCATCGATGAGATATTTCAACACGTGCCCTCAGCGTGCAGCGCTGAACCGATTTTGGTTTTTCTCTGGATCCATTCCCAGTAACTCTTCCTTATCTTCTCCAGTGTTTGCAGCGTTTATCTCCCTTCCTTCGTGTGGCGTCAATCCATATTCCCGTTACTACGTTACTATTTTTAGAATGTCACTATTGCACCCGTAAGTTGTCCTTACTGTAAAAGTGAAAAGGTCGAATCAATTTATAGCCACGCGAAAAATACACTGTCATCTATCTCTATATATTTATAGATATAGATATACATATATATATACGGCTTCTCTGTGTGTGTGTGTGTGTTTGTGTGTGTGTGTGGGCAACACCTGTGGATTGTAGAGTTCTGTTTGTGATGTGGTCTAGCGGCTTTTGTGTGTCAGTATGTTCAGGCCTTCCTTCGAGAAGCCATAACAGTTATTCTCAATCCCGTTTGAGAGGACTTCGCCTTCAAAGGTGATAGGGCCAAAAAAAAAAATTGTCTGTTTCTGGTCACCCGACCGACACTAAATTTCGGCGCCGACCCCAAACTTTTTTTTTCCAAACTCAAAAAAAAAAATTTTTTTTGGTGGTAAAGGACAGGGTGAGAAAATGAACAACAAAAACGTGTGAAAACGAAAGTCCGCTGACGATTTGTAAATGTGTTGAGTGTCTTGTCTCTATGTATAGTGAATCCAGTCTCTTTGCGCGATTTTTAAAGTTAGTTTTATTGGTCTACATTTGGGGTAAAAAAAAAAATAAAATAAAATAAAAAAAAATCCCTACCTACCGACCCTATTTTTTTTAGCCATGTTACCAGAAACAGACAATTTTTTTTTTTTGGCCTTGTGGTGTTTTGGTCACTGAATCATTTTCGTGGTGTTCCCATTCCACCTGGGAGGGATTTAAGTTCATTCAAAGGGGGTCGAGTGTGACGGGGAGACTACCGTCGCCCTTCACAGCAGACTGCAGAGTTGTTCGCCTTAGAAGTTGTGGGCTTTCCTTGCATGTACACGTAAGTTGTCCTTATATACTGTAAAAGTGAAAAGGTCGAATCAATTTATAGCCACGCGAAAAATACACTGTCATCTATCTCTATATATTTATAGATATAGATATATACATATATATTTATATACGGCTTCTCTGTGTGTGTGTGTGTGTGTGTGTGTGTGTGTGTGTTTGTGTGTGTGTGGGCACACCTGTGGATTGTAGAGTTCTCTTTGTGATGTGGTCTAGCGGCTTTTGTCTGTCTGTATGTTCTGGCATTTGAGAAGCCATAACAGATAATATAGGGCTAAGAAATAAGCTCTAAAATTCTCAATCCCGTTTGACAGGACTTCGCCTTCAAAGGTGATTGTGGTGAACCGCCACGCTGTCTGTCTCTGTCTCGCGATTCACCCCGGCGAAGCCGGGTATTCCTCTAGTGCATCTATATATATATATACGACTAGTGTCTGTGTGTCTGTATGTGTGTCTGTCTGTATGTGTGTCTGTGCGCGATGCACGGCCAAAGTTCTCGATGGATCTGCTTCAAATTTGGTGGGCATGTTCAGGTACACCCGGGACACAACCTGGTCGATGAGGTATTTCAACACGTGCTCGCAGCGCGCAGCGCTGAACCGATTTTGTTTTTTGTGCTGAACCGATTTTGGTTTTTTTTGTCTGGATCCACTACCAGTAACTCTTCCTTATCTTCTGCAGTGTTTTTAGCCGCGATTATCTCCCTTCCTCCGTGGCATAGCCGTGTCCCCGGCGCAGCCGGGTATTCGGATCGACTTCTTCCCGGCGCAGCCGTACCCGGCGAAGCGGGTATTCATCTAGTCTACAATACAATCATATAAACAACAACAACAACAACAAGTCAAACTCATCACCGAAGTACTGATAATTGGATACACACCAAATATTAACAGCGTTGCTGCTTTCTACGCAGAAGGGATTATTTTGTGCTTAATTAATTTCGCAGATTGTCAAGGCTGTCACTTAAAGGTGGTCGTCTACATTTTTGCTTTTTTTCAATAATCTTATGGTTAGATTTCGCTAAAAAGTTATGTCAGATGATGAATGAACCATGGGGAAAAAGTTATAGAAAAAAAAGATATGTAAAAAAAGATTTTATTTTTGGGTAGCGTGACTCACGCTTCCAATATTTTGTTTTCTGTTTGCTGAGAACATGTGCTTTGCCTAAAAATACTGACCAATCAAATTCATGTCACTATGCTTATAGCCACGCCCAAACACGTGCAGCAACAGTTTGACACTGGAGCGCTGTCCACGCTTTTTTTTTAAACGCACGAAATGCACGGGATTTGAGAGGAGTTTTGCGCTTGGCATTTTCCAAATAAGAATATCCTACTATGAGTACTACGCTGGAATACTACAATTAATTTTCAAACGGCTACACTGGCTTCGTCTTTCCTGATCGAAAGGGGGTGTATTGTTGATATTTGTAGATAATAGACTCTGCATTTTAATGGTCAAATGGCGATTTCGGTATAAAAATGTAGACAAGGACCTTTAATAAATCTGTTTAAGTAAAATGTTCTTACTCTGCACAGAAAGCGGCTAGGGTGCAAACGGTTTACACGGGAAGGAATATAGTGTTAAAGACCCTGTCCATCCTGTGCAAGCAGTAATGTAGATCACTCTGGACCCGTTCAGGCAGTTCGTTACAGGCGAGAATAGGCGAGACTGGCGAGTGGGGCGAGAAAATACCGTTTCTTGGACAATCTCGCCGCGAGTAACGCTAGGATTTTCGCCTCGAACGCTAGGTAGCTTTGGGCTTGCTCGCTTGGCGAGAAAACATGGCGGCGACACTGCTGCCAATCCGATTGGCTGTCCATGGCTGTTTACCGACCAGTGCAGACGACCTTTTCGGTATCAACCAATGGTCTTTGATTCTTGCTTTGCTAGCCATCAAACCGTTTCATACACATTCTCGCCTCCTAGCTCCGCGAGCGGCTAGCCGAAAGAATATCTCGCCTGAAAGAAACATATCCTTAGCGGATTATGACTTTATTCAGTTATTCTGCAGAAAAGGCAAATGCTGGAGAAAAACCGTTCTTTTCTACAGCATTTCTGCATAATGTCATCTTTCGCCGAAGCAGCGTTTTTTTTCTGCAGCAAAACATTTTACTGCTTTGTTTGTTTGTTTTGCTTAACGCCCAGCCGACCACGAAGGGCCATATCAGGGCGGTGCTGCTTTGACATGTAACGTGCGCCACACACAAGACAGAAGTCGCAGCACAGGCTTCATGTCTCACCCAGTCACATTATTCTGACACCGGACCAACCAGTCCTAGCACTAACCCCATAATGCCAGACGCCAGGCGGAGCAGCCACTAGATTGCCAATTTTAAAGTCTTAGGTATGACCCGGCCGGGGTTCGAACCCACGACCTCCCGATCACGGGGCGGACGCCTTACCACTAGGCCAACCGTGCCGGTCCACATTTTACTGCGGTAACATTGAAATCAAGAATGCTGCAGTAAAACGGTGCTGTTTTTTTCTTTTCTTTTTTCTTTTTTTCTTTTTTTTCTCTTTTTTTCTTTTTTTGACCTCAGTTGCATGCAGGCTGCTTCAACCCTTCCTTGTTTTCTTCTCTCTTTTTTCTTTCCTTTTTTTTTCTTTTTTCTTTTTTTTTTATTATTTTTTTTTCTTGTAAATAGGCGGTGAGCATCCTTCTTCATTGGTCTTTTTCTTCTTTTTTTAACTCCAACATAGAGGTATATTACACTCACGAGACATGGACATTTTCTCTTTACAATGGAATATTCCTTATATTTACAAATCAAATTTTCTACTTAATATTTGAAACTCGAAAATTACGAACACTGATCCCTGACAAGTTGTCTTTCTAAAAATACTAATACACATTTTCCCAATTAATATTACGTGATTTACAAAATTTCTCATCTTTTTACAACAACTTGTGTCTTGATAGCCAAATATTATATCCTGCATCTTAAAAACGGTGCTGTTGTTTTACTGCAGAAAACCTGTTTACATTTTTTCTGCAGCATTTTGTACTGGCTCTTGGCGGATTATGACATTATTCAGTTATTCTGGAGAAAAACCGAAATGCTGGAGAAAAACTGTCTTTTCTGCAGCATTTCTGCATAATGTCATCTTTCGCCGAAGCAACGTTTTTTTACTGCAGTAAAACAGTTTTTCTGAAGCATAATGTTTACTTGGTTTTCTGCAGCATTATTGCGATTAACTTTTTCTTCAGAATAGTCTGTGACAGTTTTTCTGGAGAACAAGAAGAGCAAACGCTCGATCGAGTCACTTTCGCAGTTCTGAATATTATATGAGGCATCAGATGGACAGGAAGAAATTGCTATTCACAACACAATACAGATGTAAATAATTTGATGTAAAGAATAATCCTATAAAGTTTGAATCAAATCCGATGAATAGTTTCAGAGATATGATATTTCAATTTTTTTCCTTCAAGACATACCTGTGACCTTGAAAAAGGTCAAAGGTCACCAAAGCAGACGTCAAAGTGTAGAGGTCACTGGGAGTCACGTTCACATAAAATTTGAGCCCGGTCACTTTTATAGTTTCCGAGAAAAGCCCAACGTTAAGTTGTGTGTTGCCGAACAGAAAGGGCTAGTTATCTCCCTTGTTTTTCTGATAACGTTCGTAAAAGGCTACAGATGTAAATACTTTGATGTAAAGAATAATCCTACAAAGTTTCAATCACATCCGATGAACTTTGTCAAAGATATAAAATGTCTAATTTTTCCTTTGACGCTGACCTGTGACCTTGAAAAAGGTCAAAGGTCAACGAAACCATCGTTAAAGTGTAGAGGTCATTGGAGGTCACGACTAAACAAAATATGAGCCGGATCGCTTTGATAGTTTCCGAGAAAAGTCCAACGTTAAGGTGGTGTCTACGGACGGCCGGCCGGCCGGACGGCCGGCCGGCCGGCCGGCCGGACAGACTAACACTGACCGATTACATAGAGTCACTTTTTCTCAAGTGACTCAAAAACGAACGACCTTGTAAAGTAGCGTTTGTATTCGTCGCCCCCTGGGATAGTATAATAGTTTGTTTCGCAGTGTACCAATCAGAAGGCGTGTAGCATAAGGGCATTATATTCAACTTCACAATGGCGGCCGAACGTGAACAATTTCTGAAGCAAATCGAACACGAAGTGGACTACTGCGTTCGTCTGGGAAAATGTGACAATGTTGCCATTGTTTAATTTGAAACTTTGAACTTCCAGCGGAAAGGAAGTCAGACAGACAAAATACATTCGTGTCACGCACAACTATTGGTAATTCTGGATGAGTCCATCTCTCGACAGAGGGGGGCTCGCGTGCTCCCACATTATAATGAGCCAGTACAAAATGCTGCAGAAAAAGTGTAAACAGGTTTTCTGCGGTAAAACAACAGCACCGTTTTACTGCAGCTTTCTTGATTTCAATTTTACTGCAGTAAAATGTTTTGCTCCAGAAAAACCAGTTGCTTCGGCGAGAGATGACATTATGCAGAAATGCTGCAGAAAAGACAGTTTTTCTCCAGCATTTCTGTTTTTCTGCAGAATAACTGAATAATGCCAAAATGCTGAAGAAAACGTGTAAACAGTTTTTCTCCAGTAAAACAACATCACCGTTTTACTGCAGCCTTCTTGATTTCAATTTTACTGCAGTAAAACTGTTTTACTGCAGAAAAAAACCGTTGCTCTCGCGAAAGATGACATTATGCAGAAATGCTGCAGAAACAAACAGTTTTATCTCCAGCATTTCTGTTTTTCTGCAGAATAACTGAATAACTGAATAAAGTCATAATCCGCTAGGGATAGAAACACGCGTCTGGTATAAACAGCACTCTTTCACATGGGCACACACCAACCTAAGAACTGCCTGGATGGTTTCTTGTTGTTGCGGAGTGGGGACTTTTGCTGAAAATACGATGATCAGAAATAACTTGTCAATTTTGTATAGGTCTTGGAAGTGTTGCTTTCACTTGTTTTCACAAGGAAAAAAACCCAGTGAGGCAAGCCTACAATGGCACGGGTAGCTTGCCTCAGTGTTTCTATAGAAAAGCAAGGAAAGCAACTCTTTCACGACCCACACAAAAAGCGACAGAGTTCATTATTTCTGGAATTCATGCATTGATTTCGTAACTGACACCAATATGTCGATCCGAAAAATTAAATGCGGTATGTCTCCAAGTGGAAGGAAGCACTTAACCTATGTATACAAGCTTGAACAAATCTACGGGTGGGTTCGCAATCGTATGCACGCGATTGCGCGAAGCACGCGAAGGAAGGCATCTTTAAAGTAGAAACTCAAACATCGACTTTTGCTGTCATTAACAAATTGGGGGAAACTGATAAATGGTAATTATGGTCGAAATCACACAGTGGCATTCGCGGATGAAGAAATAAAGTAATAGAGTGGAACGAACGGCTCAGAGCTGTGTGACACGCAAAATGGGAAAGACGGGAGATTTTTGCGGAGTTTTGATGAAGGATTGTTCCATGATAGGGAAAAGTAACGTACAAAGGATAGCTGAAACGTTCGATAGTCTACGGCCTTTAGCGAGTATGGCTACAGTGTGTGCTAATATGACAGAGGATATATCAAATATTTAGTTGAGTAAACGAGATATGTAATACAAAGTGGGTTGATGACATCGTAAGAACGGATGTAAGACTAAACATTACGTCCTAAAGATACTCTTTCTTTCTTTCTTTATTTGGTGTTTAACGTCGTTTTCAACCACGAAGGTTATATCGCGACGGGGAAAGGGGGGAGATCTTTCTTTATTTGGTGTTTAACGTCGTTTTCAACCACGAAGGTTATATCGCGACGGGGAAAGGGGGGAGATCTTTCTTTAGGGGTCTTACAGAATTAAAAAAATTCCAAAACTCCAAAAAAAATTTGGAATCAACAGAACACACCCACCCACCCCCCATTCCCCCCAAAAAAATGGAATCGCTTGCTACTGCTTTTTATGTCCAGTTTCTGTCTTATAATGCTTGTTGAGGTAGTGTGGGCTGGGGAAAGTCTTGTCACAAACTCTGCAGGTGGTGTAGTATTTGGTCTTTTTGGCTGGTGGAGTACCGTCGATGTCACGGTCAGACTCACGCTTGCCACGTGCGCATTTCGTTCTGTGCACAAGGCGGGTGTATCTATTTTCATCTGCAGCAGAGCCGAAGACCCAGCAGCAGCCTGGCCCGGTGCAGCGGCCAGTCACACCACCAACTCCCAGTGATGTTGTGTAGGCAGTGTCTGGGCCCGCTGTCTTCAGCTCCAGGTATGTCTTGAAGTGGCTGTCATCTGCTGATGGTGTTGGAGCATAGAACAGCGCTCCCTTCTCAGGCGTCGGAAGTGCATCCAGCACATCTCTGCACTCGATGGGATGTTGGAAGCAGTGGCTGCAGGCACGTTCACCACACTTCTTAAAGATGACAGAGTAGTGGCGCTTGTCAATGTGCTTTGAGAATAGCTGCCACTCCTTGTCAATTTTTGTGAAGTTGGCAGTACATATTGACGAAGGATTCATACCGAGACGATGGTGTTTGAAAGATGCACTCTGAAGTCGACATTTTCAGTGGTTTGATATTCGTCTATGCGGGAATAGTTGTCCAAATCCACTGGCCACACATACACCATGTAGTGAACATTATTAACTCGGGTTTCTTATTTTAAAGGCAGAGTAAGCCTCCCGTAAACCATCACAGATACGGTCAGGCTTTTACACACAGTACAAACACCCTTTCATTTAAACACTCACCAATTGAGAACATCCTAGGTGCCCTCCGTAAAGAGCGAACAATTTTCAAAGAATTTATTTTTGCGTGGTTTATCTTACCCCTGAGCCATCGTGAACCCGTGTGATCCAGTTTTCCCTTTTCACAATGCAGTCGTCATAGTTAGTCATTTGAATGCGACTCGACGTGAGCTTATCTACAATAGCACGTTTTTTTATGCACGAAACAACGGCTGTGGTTCACAAGAACTCTAGCGATGGCTTTTGACTGTTGAGAGGAACGGCGATTTGCACTGATAAACCGGCCGTCGTCTGCTACGACCCTTGCGTGACCCTGCTTCCGGGCTTTTCTTTTTTTAAACTTTCACAACTTCGAATTGTTCTGATCTTGTCTTGATGAAAAACGAATTCTTTTATGATTAAAGAATGTTTGTGTAACAAGCTGTCAATTTATTATTTAGATTTTAAAAGTTAGGTCTAGCGCAAAAACGAGGCGCCGTTGTTGTTAACGGAACAAGTCTACGAAAATAAATTCTTGGAAAATGTCTCACGCTCGACAGAAAGCAGCCAGGATGTTCCCGTTCGGTGAGCGTTCAAATGGAAGTATGCTTGTACTGTATTTAGACGCTCGGGGAGCTCTGTGATGGTTTACGGGAGGCTTACTGTGCCTTTAATAACAGAGAGCAATTGAACTGTACTCGCCACTACCGTAAATGGACGTTTAGTGGTGAGTACAGTTCAATTGCTGTCTTTTATTCTCTTCCCTCTCAACCTTCAGCCACTGCTTTATATTCACATTTCTTATTTTAGCAAGTTGACATGAGACTGAACACTGTTTACCCTTTCTTTGAACGTTGTATTAATAATACCAAGGAATGTCACTCACTACAGGCGCGAGAAAGGTTACAAAATAATATTTTGTTGAGTTTCCAAAAAAAAATAAAAATTCCAAATTGATGGCTAACCCACCCACCCAATTCCAATTTTTTATTGGAGTTTTGGAATTTTTTTAATTCTGAAAGACCCCTTATTTGGTGTTTAACGTCGTTTTCAACCGTTCAAGGTTATATCGCGACGGGGAAAGGGGGGAGATGGGATAGAGCCACTTGTTAATTGTTTCTTGTTCACAAATGCACTAATCAAAAATTTGCTCCAGGGGCTTGCAACGTAGTACAATATATGACCTTACTGGGAGAATGCAAGTTTCCAGTACAAAGGACTTAACATTTCTTACATACGGCTTGACTAAAATCTGTACAAAAATTGACTATAATCCGTTAGTCGCCTCTTACGACATGCTGGGGAGCATCGGGTAAATTCTTTCTCGTCCCAACCAATATGGGACTCCCCCTAACTCGCGAAGGGTTCCTAAAGATATCAGGAATGAGTGAAAAGACGATGTTCACAAATAACTGTGTCGGGTTTGTACGGGTTGTGAAAGAGAGAGAGAGAGAGACTGTAGAGCTTAACGTCCTCTCAGGTGACTATGACCTAGGGACATGATTTGTTTATTCGCTATAGAGGGGGGGGGGGGGGGAGGTGTGGGGAGGGGGCCGGAGGATGATGGGTTGGGGTTGTTTGAAGGTTAAAAGTTGTTTGGTAAAAGGGTTGGTTGTAAAATATTCTTTCTGTTTGTGGTATGGGCACGTTCCCTTCGCCACGTGAGACACCTTGTGGGGGAGGGTGGTATGGGCACGTTCCCTTCGCCACGTGAGACACCTTGTGGGGGAGGGGGGATTAAAAGAGGTTTTTATTTCTTTATTATTTCCAAATTTATGATGTAAAAAGTTGATAAAATTTCAGAGCCACTCTGATAAAAAGTTTAAAAGTCATATTTCTTCTATTTGAAGTTGGTATGCCAGAGCAATTTACATATGATATGTACATGGAGCGCAGAGGTTGCCTTGCCTTTACACATATAACATATATACAACATAGATCTTTCGTTCAATCATTCGCACCCTCCCAGAAAAAAAGAAAAAAAAATGTTTGTAAGAGTCCTTTTAGGGTAAAAATAAGCCTGTTTATGTTATGTTATAAGAGTAAAGCAGTTTATTGTTTTACCTCATTTGGTGTCACGATTTGGTTGGGTCTTGGTGTGCGGTGCTCGGTGACCCACCCGCCAGAAAGAGTAAATACTATTGCTTTTATTGATGCAAACTGTCCCATGTGACATTATAGGCCAGTAAATAGCAAGGGGTGTGTCTGAAACACGTAAACAAGGAGCACGTGTGGAAAGTTTACCTCACTAAAAGCAAGAGAATTCACTTAACTTGTTCACAACCCATACCAACCCGACAGAATTATGTCCGGAGTTTGTCTGTTAAGAGTAATGCTATGACATAAGCAATAGATAAATACATTAGATGATTATACTAGGAGTAGTAGGCCATGGTGGAATAGCGGATTGATTGCGAGAAAAGACACATAGAATTTTAGCTGCAGATAGCAGGGTGAAGGAGAGCATCAAATCCCCGATAAACCGAATGGCTGGTGGGTATAAGCTGTCAGTTAATACCAGTGATGAATTGCAAATATATTGACATTGAAAAGTCGAACCGAGGAAGCGTGCAATCGATAGCTGCCAGACAATAAGGTTTGTTGGTGGATGTTGGGATAGTGAAATTAAGAAATGATCGATGACGTGTTAATTACAGGGACTAGATGGAATAAGAAGCAATTTGTCAATTCAATGGACAGAAAGTGCTCTGATTGTGGTTATTTTTGCTGTTATTACTTTTGTTTGTATGCGTCTTTCTTTTGTTTGTTCATTTCTGTCTTCTCAGGACTCAGGACTCAGGGCCCAGGAATGTTTTATTTCAGGCCATAGCCCATAAATAGGATGATACACAATTACAAATAGAAATGCATAGAAAACATGTTAGGCGCACAGGCAATCTGCTTTAACGGGTCAATCATAATATATATATGTAAAACTGGAACTCCTCCACGCACTTGCACTCTCATGAGCACTGTACTGATTTACAATCACCCGCACCTACGCAAAGTGACCATCCCCTAATTATATATACATATGCAGATTCTCACACACATAAAGTTGAACGTGTGAACAAATCCATCTGACGAAAATACTGGTTTTCCTTGACAGGAACGTAATATAACTGTACACTTCCCACAGCTCAACCAAAAACAACTTGTTTTCGTTTTTTGCAAAAATAAAAATGGCTAAGCTCTTCACATGTTTAGGATTTTGTGACTGTACAAGTATTGACAACCTAAATATGCATGGTATTCTACATTATTTATCAGGTATTTCTGTGTTTGTTGTTGTGTGTGTGTGAGCCTTGTATGTGTGTGTGTGTGTGTGTGTGTGTGTGTGTGTGTGTGTGTGTGTGTGTGTCTGTCTGTGCGTGTGCGCGTGTGTGTGCTGTGTGTGTGTGTGTGTGTGCGTGTGTGTGTGTTTCTAACAGCGACTGGACACGGTCAGGACCACTTACTGTTCCGTACTGTCCTTGACCTATGACGTCACCCACATCCAGCACCTGGTGCAGGATGAAGTTTGGGTCACGTGCAGCCTCCAGCGTCTGCTGAGGTGATGGATGCAGTTCTTCCTGGTCAGGCTAAAACACACATGTTAGCACTATCATTCTCGTGGTTACGGTGCACACACGTCTGGTTATTTATTGAAAAATGTGACCACTTGTGCATTTAGTTAAAACTTTTTCTTGTATATATATCGGTGAAAAGGATACAGGCACAGATGTATACAGACTTAGACTCAGACCCAGAACTACACACCATCACACACACACACACATACACACCCCCGCCCACACGCACGCACGTACGCACACACGCACGCACACGCACACACACACACCCACACACGCACACGCACACACACACACGGACGCACGCAGGCACACACGCACGCACGCACGCACACACACACAAACACACACACAAACACACACATACTCCCCACACACACACGCACACACATACATCCACACACACACACCCCGCACACACACACACACAAACACACACCCCGCACACACACACCCCCCCCCCCCCAAAAAAAAAGGCTTCACGACTCACGTGCACAGAGAAACTCCAAGTCAGCCAAGGAAAGTCGTAAGCCTTTTCAGGCGTGAAGTACACAGCGGACGGGCGCCTGTCCCTGAAGAACACAGGGGAGGAGGACAAGCTCCCGCCCTCCTCTTCCTCCTCGGTGATCCTTGACCCATCCTCCTTCCTCCTCCCCCTCTCGTCCTGAGACCCTGACCCCTCCTCCTTGTCCGAACTGCCCCCATCTTTGATGTCCAGAGCCACTGAGCTGCGACGTGACGACACTGCGCTGCTTGACCCGGGAGTCCAGATCTCCCTGAGATGTTTGAGGCTGGCAGACGATATCTCGTCCACAGGCGACGTGAAAAACGTCAGCTCAGGGTAGGAGTCACCGTGCAGTGGGGAGAGATGAGGGTTCTGGTGCTTGGGCGCTGAAGATGAGACCTGGTCTATTGTTAGAGTCAGTTCTTGTGATTTTGTTTTCCCTTCTGTGAGAGTCAGTTCTTGGGATTTTCTTCTTCCTTCTGTGAGCGTGAGTTCTGGTGAGTGTGTTCTCGGCTCTGTCAAAGTCAGTTCTGGCGAGTGTCCACACAGTTCAGTTTGAGTACAGAGTTTGTGGAGGGTATTTTCTTCAGTTGCATTTTTTGTCTGATTGTCGTCCGTTGTTGTCGAAGGACGTTCGTTGTTTGAAGCTGCACGTTCGTTATCTTTCAAGCTCACTGCTATGGTAACACCTTTGACATGTTCGTCGCGTTCCTTGAGTGTTGTCTCACTCTCCTGGGGCATATCATTTCGTTTCGTGAGCAAATCGTCGTGCTGTGGTATGAGAACTTCTTTACCATCCGTAAGCAGTTCGTCATCTTGCTTGGGCAGTTGGACGGCTTCCTTCAGCATCGTCTGTCTTTGGTCACTTTGTGTTATCTCTTTAGCACGCTGCGCAGCCATTTCATCACGTTCATTATATACTTCACCGTGTCCAGGGTGTGCCGCTGCATCGCCCCCACTTGACCGTTTCGGCCCTTTGGGACGTTCCTGGTGAGAGTCCCTGGACATCTCTTTACGATCATTCGGCAAGGTATCACCTGTTCTGGATAACTGATCAGGCTCTTTAAGTGACTGTTCACTTTGTGTCAGCACGTTATCAATATTCTTTTGCACGTCTGTCCGTGTAGTTGCAACTGAACGACGTTCTGCACCTACTGAAGGACGTTCTATACCTACTACTGAATGTCGTTCCGTGGGTACTTTGTTACGTTCTCCTCCTCGTGTTATGGGTCTTTCGTCGTGCTGTTTTGCACTCGCAATGAAGGCGTTTTCTCTTGTCAAAGTTCGTACATCTTTTATCTTGCTTTTTCTTTGTGCGTTTTCATCTGACCTTGCTTTTGATCGTTTTTGTTCTACAGTCTGTGTTTGATTGTCTTTGCCAGATGTTTTAACTGGCGTAGAATAAACAGGAAATGAGTTCAAACGACTATCACTCCTAGAGTCTTTGCTCATTTGATCGTCAGTACCTGTACGGCTGTTCACATTTCTCTGTACCTTTGAACCAATACCGTCATCTTGTGGCTTCTTTGGGTTCGGACTGTCTGGAATTGTGCCCTCGACCATAGCCCTCGTTGAGTCCTGACCCGGCTTTTCTTTCTGCTTATTGTCCGGCTGACCACTGATAGGTGTATATGAAGCTATGTCCATATTTAAGTCAAGTTTTGCACCAGTCCTGTCCTTTTTCGAGCCGCTGAATGGCCGTGGAGAGCCGCGTGACTGCGTGTCCGATATACTGCGACCATAATCGATGTTCTTACTGCGAGGAGCCGATTTAGGAGACGATGTCTTACTGGCGGACAAAGCTTCTGTTCTGCTGTTAGGAGAACCTTTGTGTGAAGCCGACTTGAATTTGGACGCTGATAGACTTTCTCGTTTTTCCAGCAAGGGGCTTCTTTTTGTGGACTGGTTTGCACTAAGGGAATCAGTTTCTCTCTGCTTTTGTACAGAGGAGGTAAGAGTCCTTCGTGGCGCTTGGATGGGAGAAGATGTCTGTCTAAGCCTTACAGGCGTGCTAGACCGTTCCCTTCTCTTAACTTCAGGACTCTTCTGCAATAAAACAGCTCCCCTTGTCCCATTGGCCTTGTTCGTCTGTTTCGTTACAAGGCTTTCGGTTGATAGTGCGTGGTGCGGAGTTCTAGTTTGTGACACCTTTGTTAAAGTCTTTGGAGACGCGTTTCTTTGAGCTGAGTAAGGCCCTGTGATCGACTTTGCCACGAGAGTTCGTGAAAACTCGGCACCAGTTTCAGCTGCCGCAGTGGCTGATACATTCCCAATCTCATCTCCACTAGCTGGCACAGAACCCTCTGAGGGTACTGTTGTCAAGGCACGGGTAGCAGCTTTGGGTTTGGGTGCTGATGACGCTTTCCTTACACTCTCTTTTTTAGTTTGTGTAGCCACTTTCACACTCGCAGATGTCTTTTGCAAAGTTACATTCGGAGACACTGCTCTGATCGAAGTCCTTGATGGTGTTTTTCTTCCCTGAGATGGAACATCACGAGCGTCTCTTGGCTGTGACTTAGACCTTTTCGTAACGCCTGGAGACGATGGTGGTTTGTCCTGCAATCTTGTAATGCGTCTGTCATGGCTATTGGCATCGGCTGTGACAGAGTTATTGGTCTTAGTGGAGCGCTTTGCACGTGCTGCTGAAGCGGTGGCAGGTGTTGGGGATTTGGGGACAGACCTTCCTTTTTGCCTCTCATCCATTCCGGAGGGCACAGTCACTCAGCTCAGTATAAAAGTCGAGAACTGGTTAGCTGAAAAAGATAGGAAACCGTTGTTAGACTACGGTTGCAATTGCCTTATACATTAAAAACAAAAAAACAAAAATATTTACCAAACAGACAGTACAATATCGAACAATACAGAACTATATGATACGATACAATACAATACAATGCAATACAACACAATATCCAACACTACACTACACTACACTACGTACACTACACTACACTACACTACAATGCAATACAATGCAATACACTACAATAAAATAATACTTTATTATCTCAACCTGAACATTTCAATGTGGCAGAATATTAAACACACTGAACATATAACATTAACACATCAATATCTCTAACACACACACACACACACACACACACACACACACACACACACACACACACACACACACACACACACACACAATCACAATCACAATCACAATCACAAGCATATTTATAAATGAGCCTATTGAAAGCTACAGAAAAAATCCAAAGATGTAGATACATGTATAGCGAGCCAGACTGACAGGCAGATTGAGGTATACAGACAAAACAGAGCGATTTATTGTTAGACAAAACAGACATACAGAACGGCTACATACAGACAGGAGACACTGACATCCTGTTCCTTGTTTTTACTGACAAATAACTACAATTTATCGCGAGTTGTAATTTAAGGTACAGCTGTACCCCATAGATCTTAAAAGCAGTCACGAAAACCATCTCCCTCCTTCACACAATTATTTAGTCGCCTGTTTTTTTCCCCACACAGTCCCTACTGCTGTGACACAATCTTCCCGAACTCTCTCATCTTTGCTCTATGTTATTTTATCACCGTAGACGATAGACTGAGCTAATAGCCAGAACATCGATTTCTGACCGGCTCTACTAGTTACTTATTCACAGGATTTCAGGTTACTTCAAATGTGTACTTTCGTGTCGCTTCCTTCCAATGCGTGTGGGAGGGCGGAAGGCATGAATAAAGATGGTTGGGTTAAAGTGAATAAGGTGTGAACTGCGACAAAATCATCATAGCATATGAAAACGAGCGTTAACTGAGTCCGTGGGGAAAAAAATATTTTAAAAAAAGTCCGTGAATCATGTTCATGCCCAGTGACCTCGATCGCCCCGCACGTGTCAGCCCGGTGTGGTGCACAGATATATATTTAAAAAAAAAATCTCAGCCAGTGTTCAAACTGGGTCATCAGCTCCTCGCAAACCAGACAGCGAGACTGGTTAACTGTAGTCGTGCTCTGTCAAGAAAAACTATGAATTTTGTGAGATACAGGACTCACGACAGTCGTTGTGTCACGATCTAGTGACATGGATCAAGAAAGTGTCACTCGGTGGGGTGCCTTCTCTTGGTCAATTGCGATAGAAAGCGCCTGTGCTTTCTGTCAACGGTTGTGGGTTTTGCTGACAGCGCAAAACGAACACGGGTATTTTGTGTTGCACGGATTTCACGGGGGTGATTTCTGCTGTCGAGGCAGAATTGTCGATAACTGAACTGGGGTATGTGACAGGGTTAGTCACGTGATTTCGTCAAGGTTGTCTGTCTGAGACATGTTAACTGGACACTCGAAAACTCAGCGCTGGGGAGAACGGTCGGTGTCTTATATTTCCTGCTAGTTTGATGGACTTCATCGCTTTGAGTTCTGTATTGATATTCAACGCGCCGCTCTGCATATGGACAGGAGGGCTTCAGGAAACTTCAGTTTGAGACCACTTTCTCTCCGTTCACATGCGATCTGACGTAACGGGTCGTCAATTTCTCTTCGCTGTGCGGGAAGGTAATTTCACCGCATAAAGGACTCAGCAAGAGGTTGAATGGGATATCGCTGTTGACGAACAGGTGCCATTCAAAGGAGGAAGCGGTTTTCGCTTCAATGAGAGTGTTACCTACATAGGCTTTTGAGGTAATAAATCATTATTTAACGCTGTTGACGAGTCTGTGTTTGTGGAATGAAATACTCTGTTGTTCTTTCCAGGTTAGCGCATAATTTGCTCTTTGTGACGCTAAAATACTAATCTGTATATGGTTTTTGCAGATATAATATAATAATAATAAGAACATTTATATAGCGCTAAATCAAAAACTTTCGTTAAAAAGGGTTGCTCTAAGCGCTTGACATCTAAACTAAAACGTCATTCACACTCTTTACAATGATGTACAAGAACTTCATGTCACACTCTTTCATTCAGTATAGCACCATTCACACAGTTGTTATTCTGTACAAGATATGGAGAGAAGGAAGGAAAATAGCTGATTTGTTGTTGTAAAAGTCCGTTTGTGCAGGCCCACGTGCTCGATGAAATATGTCAGGGTGACATGTTTAAAGGTGGGGTGTGAGGGGTAGCATGACATGTCTAGTGCACCGAGGCTTTTTGTTGCAGCCTTTCTTCATTTCTACCTACAACTGTTGCTGGCTGTTTTTGCTGCCTATCTGCGGGACGCTGTTGTCTGCGGACGCTGTAACCGGATCGTGTGATGTAACCAGCTAACCGGCTAACCAGCGACTGAGTGAGGCGCCTGATGTCTCCACTTTTCCCTGCTTCGTAGCCACGCCAGACGGCACTACATTCTACGGAGCAGTTGTGGAGACTATGAACTAATTACGGGCCGCCCACTCAGTGGCACAACAAAGCTAAGTGCACCGTGTCTTATGCACCCTTATTACCACCTAGTCATCTGTGATATTTATGATTATACTCGAGTGGTGACAGAGTGGGGTTTGTGACACCTGCATAAATTAGCACTTTTGGCAGATCAGCTATACATTTCTTAACTTTACACGGGATCAGCGTGTTACTATAATTTTCTATATTCTAACTGGCATTTTGTCAGTGACCTCTTGGTATTTTTACGTTTTGAACGTAAAAGAACATATTTTGAGTGAAGTCTCGAGGGAGGTGGCGAGTTATTACATAAACAGGCGTCTGAAACTTATACTTTTGTTGATTCTATTTAATTGTATGACTGCGAGAGTGGATCGTGGTGTGGTTAGTTAGTTAGAAGTAACTAACCGTTTCATAATCACCTCATGTGATATAGTGAAACGTGACACGTTGTGTGAATTAGGTCAGTACGACCTTCGCTTACCCCGCTTGGCGTGCAATGCACGGAGTTCTACCGACCTCATTTAAAAAAAAAAATTTGGGGCGATTTCTCACGTAGGCACTTCCCGCTTATACGGCAATGAAGAAACCGTTTTGATATGGTATTCAGAGATTGTATTTTTATTAGGTAGTAAAACCAGTGTATGTTATAATTTGTATTTTTGACCAAAATATGACATTTTTGCACAGATCGAGACAGAACACAAACACACACACACACACACACGCGCGCGCGCGCGCAAGCACACACGCACACGCACACACACACGCACACACACACACACACGGCGCACACGCACACACACACACACACACACGCACACACACACACACGTGCACACACTCCCGCAGTGGGGCACTGCGGTTATGAAATTAAAGGCCCCTCCTGTTTTTGGAACCGCAGGAGCTTTCCAGTTTGCTGTTAGGTAGATTTTTGGTTCCTCTTTCCTGTCATGCTCTCTTTTTCTTCATGAATTCTTTTCTTTTTTCTGCCTTCTTGCTCATTCACCTGTATTTTTTCCAAAAATCTCTTCTCTTGCCGCTTGTCTCGCGATTCATGTATAGTTTAATCTGTTAGTGTTCTGATGTAAGTCCAGCAGTAGATAGGTTAAGCCTATTTTAACACACTGGAAACTGGTAATCTTCCAGTAGGTATTAATTTAGTTTTACTAAAGCCTGCTGGGACACAAGTAATGGGTTAGTGCATTTGTAAACAGGAATCGCTTGACAAGTGGCCCCCTTCATCCCCCCCTTCCTCGTCCTGATATGGCTCTGCGTAGTCGGCTGGACGTTAAGCAACAAATAAACAAACAAACAAACAAACGCGCACACACACACACACACACAGACACACACACACACACACACACACACACACACAGAGACACACACACACACACACACACACACACACACACACACACAGTCTGAGTACTGCCGTCGTCTCATTCCGATTGATCGCCTGCTCGAGAATCATTAAGGGAATCATTGAGGTCTAGCTACTTCAGTCGTGTATGTAGAACAAAGACCACTTTCTCCCGTCTGCGTCTCGTCTTTGTCATTAGACAACGGAGGCACGGATCACATGTTAAGTTCAGGAAAGTAGTACGCCTAGATGGTTTTCTGTAACAGGATGAGGAGACCCTAAATGTCGTAACCTTGGTTGCCGATAACCTTGACATTGTTTATCTGAAAGTATTTTTTTTAACAGTTAACCCCGGCCCTGAGCCTATTTTACAGACATGCCCACATCTGGAGACAACACGCCAGCACTACTGGCCAGAAGACACCAGCCTGGGCACTACGCTCTGGGGACCCGCTGCCGAACTGCAGAAGACTGCGGACTTCATGGTAGCCACCGATCTGATGATATGACATTAATGAATATTGAACGCAGAAAAAGCAGACGAATAACAGTTTGCTCTCGATGGCAGCTTGATATGTCTCTGGATTGTCTCTAATTGAGTTGGAGTGACTCCAAATGAACCGATCTTTCCAGCGGTCCATGCATGATACCTTGGGGAATTTCTACCACTGTCTTGCAATAGACGATGTTCTGAAATAACTCTGTCGGATTCGCATGGGTTGCGAGAGAGTGAATACTCTTAATCTTGGGAACATTGAGGCACGCTTTCGCACGTCATAAGCGATGGGTGTGTCGATCCCCACACGTGGACAAGAAGCAGGTTGTATGTTCTATTGCCAACAATTCAACCATAATTATAATGGTACACTCCTATGTGCACACGGTAATATCACGGGCATTGCATTGGTTGTCTTTTTCTGCGATTATTTAAACTTGCTTAATGTGCAGACACATTGTGTCATGCATGGGCAATCCACTGAGACCTATGGCCATTGAGGAGGTCAAAACTGATTCCAGAATTAACTGTGTAAATTATAGTAGAATTAAAATTCGGAGACTCGCTCTAACGCTCTGCGGAAGCCGATTCAAGCGAAAGACTACCACTGCAAACACAAGCCAAACATATTGCAGTTGACTGTGTACAGTACCCGGCGAAAGAAACGCACGCAACCGGCACGGTTGCCCTAGTGGTAAGGCGTCCGCCCCGTGATCGGGAGGTCGTGGGTTCGAACCCCGGCCGGGTCATACCTAAGACTTTAAAATTGGCAATCTAGTGGCTGCTCCGCCTGGCGTCTGGCATTATGGGGTTAGTGCTAGGACTGGTTGGTCCGGTGTCAGAATAATGTGACTGGGTGAGACATGAAGCCTGTGCTGCGACTTCTGTCTTGTGTGTGGCGCACGTTATATGTCAAAGCAGCACCGCCCTGATATGGCCCTTCGTGGTCGGCTGGGCGTTAAGCAAAACACACAAAAAGAAAGAAACGCAACTCATTCGTGCCCACTGTTGCAAGTGATTTTTTGTCATTTTCAATGTGTCGTAAACTATGAACCAGATAAGGTACATAAAAAAAGGAAGACAGATTCATGGAGGATATTTTACTGGCTGTACGAGTAGTGCATATTATTTAATCGTTTTCTGTGTTTACCTTTTCATAAACTGTGTTATACAGGGTAGGGGTCAAGCGAGTCGTGATTGCAGGCGAACGTGTCACGTGTCACGTGCTACAAAATTCGTAAAGACGCATATTTTTCATCCAGGTACTAAAGACAGTTGGGGAGGAAATTCATCTCTCAACATGATCCTTTAATTTTAATTATTCTGGTTCATATTTTACGACAATTTGAAAATGACGAAAAATCACTTGCAACAGTGGGCGCGAATGATTAAAATTGAATAAAGTTCTGTTTAAACCAATGAGTTGCGTTTCTTTCGCCGGGTACTGTTCATGCTGTCTACACCATACACGTCCATCGTGTATATAATCAATGACAACTTATACCATAAGGTTCAATCGTCCATCAAAATTGCCTGACTGCCACTGGTGATTGCTATACACTCAAATAGTCACTGACCACACCGTTCAAGGAGAGTGACTAACTGATGCAATACAGGCGTCACGTCCGGTAAGAACGATAGAACAAAACGGCGAGCGGCAGACTTGAAGTGCTTGTGGACCATGCCATACATTGCTCAGTGGCAAACTGCTGACTCGCATGCGCAAAGTCATGTCACGCCCCCCCCCCCCCCCCCCCCCCCCCTTCCCCCTCCACACACTTCTAGACAAGATGATCCCACCCTCTGTGTCACACACTTCTTGTGTAACACTCTACCTCAACTTTCGCCAAATACCCAAACAGGGGAAAACATGTATTGTGGTAAGTTGTGTGTATTTTTGAAGTCAAAGTGACGTTTGAAACCAAAGCACAACGAGACATGCATTCACACAGTGACGTAATTCACTGTCTCTCCTCTATTGTCCAAGAGCGCACACATTTCCGTGCAGACTTTCTTTCTTTCTTTCTTTATTTGGTGTTTAACGTCGTTTTCAACCACGAAGGTTATATCGCGACAGGGAAAGGGGGGAGATGGGATGGAGCCACTTGTCAATTGTTTCTTGTTCACAAAAGCACTAATCAAAAATTTGCTCCAGGGGCTTGCAACGTAGTACAATGTATTACCTTACTGGGAGAATGCAAGTTTCCAGTACAAAGGACTTAACATTTCTTACACACTGCCCGACCAAAATATTTACAAAAATTGACTATATTCTATACAAGAAACACTTAACAAGGGTAAAAGGAGAAACAGAATCCGTTAGTCGCCTCTTACGACATGCTGGGGAGCATCGGGTAAATTCTTCCCCCTAACCCGCGGGGGGATTCCGTGCAGACAAAATACCGACACTTTTCGGCCACCAGGCGGCGAGAAATGGCACACTTACCGTGCATTTTACATCGCTGACACCAACACTGGACTCATCAGCAGAAGAATTGTGAAGCAAACAAACCACCAGGGACACGTAGTAATAGGACTGATAATTTGCCTGTCGTAGTTCTTGAACACTTTATTATTTTAACTTATTTATTAATTTTTTATTTTTTTTGCATGGGGAATCTTTGGCTCCAGAAAAAAAACCAGGTTTTTTTTCGCAATTCGTCGCAGAATCCGCTACAAAGTTTGTCGCAGAATCCGCTACACAGGGTTTTTTTAATCAAAATCCGCTACACAGTTTGTCGCAGAATCCGCAACAAAATTCGTCGCAGAATCCGCTACAAAGTTTTCCGCTGACTCCGCTACACATTTTGTCGCAGAAGCCACTACACAGTTTGTCGCAAAATCCCCCTACCCTGTTGCAAAAGATGCGACAAACACGTGACCAGCCCTGACATAATTGTCAAAACTGGTGTTGGTATTACTTTTAGCAAGCCCAGCACTGATCAACTAGCACAGTGTGCGAATTCTCTTTGCAGAGTGTGTCAGAATAATGCTACCACAGTGTGAGAACTCTGCAAAGAGTGTGTCAGAATACTGCTATCACAGTGTAAGAATTCTGCAGAGTGTGTCAGAACACTGCTATCACAGTGTAAGAACTCTGCAACGAGTGTGTCAGAATACTGCTATCACAGTGTGAGAACTCCATTATTGCCCAACGCTAACGAACTAGCCGCATGTCAACGGACAATATATACAACTGTAACGTCGTGTCAATGAAGACCTGCTGACTCGCAACATTGTTAATATTGCGAGAACTCTGCAAATATTGTGTCAGAATGTAGCTCAGTCGGTAGCGCGCTGGATTTGTATCCAGTTGGCCGCTGTCAGCGTGAGTTCGTCCCCACGTTCGGCAAGAGATTTATTTCTCAGAGTCAACTTTGTGTGCAGACTCTCCTCGGTGTCCGAACACCCCCGTGTGTACACGCAAGCACAAGACCAAGTGCGCACGAAAAAGATCCTGTAATCCATGTCAGAGTTCGGTTATAGAAACACGAAAATACCCAGCATGCTTCCTCCGAAAGCGGCGTATGGCTGCCTAAATGGCGGGGTAAAAACGGTCATACACGTAAAAGCCGTGGGAGTTTCAGCCCATGAACGAACAAACAAACAAACTGCCCGCCGGTAACGTCGTGTCATTAGAAATAGGGCGACACGTCCATCGCGTGGCCGTTGGCTCCCTGTTAAGTGCACATCAGATAATTTGCCAGGCGCGGCCACGGAATATGCTGGCAGCCCTGTATTTCTTCTTCTTCCTTTTCGTCTTTCTCTTCTAACTAAGTGTGGCCGGGTTGGTCGATCGATGCGATGGATTGCTGTTCCTATCTGTCGTTCTTTCCGTTTTTCTTGTCCTGGATTTCTTTCTGTCACCTCCCTTCTATTCCATTCTGTATACCCCACTGATTTGCCTCCGTTGTCCTCTGTTCGCATGCCCGTTTGTGACGGCTTTCTTTTCCATTGCCGTCTGTTTTTCTGTCTTCTTTTCCATTGCCATCTGTTTTTCTGTCTTTCTTTTCTTTTTCCAGCCTTCTTCGTCTTTATTTATTCAATTTTTTTGGTATACCAACCTCATTTGTCTCCGTTCTCCGCTGTTCGTCTGTCGGTTTGTAAAGTGTGTCTTTTCCATTGGCATCTGTTTTTCTGCATTTCTGTTCTTTTTCCGGCTTTATCGTAATGTCTTCCTTTTATTCCATTCTTTATATATCCTCCTCAATTGCTTCGACCGTCCGTTGTTTGCCAGTTTGTTTGCAAAGGGTTTCTTTTCGATTACGATCTGTTTTCTGTTCTGGTTTTTGTTTTCTTTTGTTCTCCCCGCTTCCTTCGTGTTTTCTTGCTATTGTTACTTCCTTTATAATTATACGCCCCTTCTTGTCATACCGAATCCTTGTAGGGGAAAGGCCCCAATTAACGGACACTTAAGGTTAAACCCATTTTTCTCACAAAGTATATAACATAGCGCAATTTTGAAAACGGATTATTGTAGATCTTACCTACCTTTATCTTCATGTTGAAAAAGAATTGAAAAATCTGTTATACTTTAAAAGTTATTAAGGTTTGAATTTTTCGGCAAATTGTCCGGTTTTGGGAAACCTACTGCCTAAATCCGGACAGGGGGTCACCAAAATCCGGACACTAACAAACGTTGCAGAAACTATGTTTTAATTAACAATTGCAACCGTTTTCTTTTTCGTGAACGTTCATGTATTTTTACATTTAATTATTATGTTGGTTTTTGCAACTTTTGTCAGTCAAAAAGCAAGTTTTTATGAAGATATGTATCTTTTTCTCGAGAGAGGGTTATGCGTTATTTTTAGTCAAGCGAATTAACCGCACGTTCAACTACACACACACACACAGACACACACACAGACACACACACAGACACACACACACACACACACACACACACACACACACACACATATTTATTACATATTACACATATTATACATAGTCCGTTATTTGGGCGCACGTGGTGGACGGTATTTGGAAAACCCCACTAGTTGGAGTTACAATGCAGCTGTTGAAAAATGCGTTCATTGAGTATGTCGTATTGCATGGTATTTACTAATAGAGTGTATGTACTATCTACTTCAACCAATCAATTCATCTTAGAAAGTCGTAACTTCTTGCACACTTACTTTACAAATGTCTAAAATTACAGTGAGAGTGCGAAAAACAGAAAACCACTTACCGTGCAGAATGCGTGCGTTCAGTCGCCATGTTATTTTGGTGCGAAGTGTAAGGGGATATCACTGAATCGTTTCGCGCAAAAAATTTTTTGTTGTGACCTCCTATTTCTGAGATATCGCGTGTCCGTTATTAGGCGCCCGTCCGGTAATTAGGGCCTTTCCCCTAATCCTTTCTTTACTGCCTCTTCTTTGTTCCCTCTGTCCGTCTTTGTTGTGTGGTTATCGACAACTTGTCTTTTACAACCAAGGCAATCATTCTGTGCCCCGATAAGCGGCAAGAGCAGATGTTCTTTATAACTCTGTGTGCGCTGTCTGCGAGCTGCCATTATTTCCATGCCGACCGCTAGTCTCACAGACACACATCACGGGAAATGATCACTTCCTGTGATGACTTTTTCGTTTGTTTCAATTATTCCCTGGCTTCGTCTTCTCTATTACAGATCCATTCTACAACGAACTCCCAAGGGGCCGATCAGAAGTGGTTGTTATAGACAGTTGGTCGTGATGGAAAGGTCATTCATAGAGAAATAGCCTCGTCGAGGATCCTGTGGGGGTGGTCTTATTAAGCAGGTGGTCGTTACCGAAATGTGCTCCCCATGGCAGGTTTGACTGTATCTTCCTGTTTTAAGAACGCAACCTTTCATTCACCTCATCTATCCTCCTTCCGAAGTTTAATTTTGTCATGAGGGAAAATGTCTGTAATCCCATCATGATTTTGATCATTATTCTGGCTTGTCGTCTCTCTTGCACTTCTCGCTTCTGAGATTGGTATGGATGAATCCCCTCTGGCTTTTGTTCGTTATTCTTGCTTGTTATCTGTCTGGTACTTGAATTGTCTGAGATTGGTATTATAAACCCAGGGGCGGATTCGGGGGGGGGGGGGGGTTACAGGGGTTCCGGAACCCCCTCCCCCCCCCCCCCCCTCGGCTGTCAAAAAAAAAAGATTTAATACTAACTTTAAAAGAAATATTGAGTGGCTGCTGACACCAGTTGATCATGTTTAAAATCAAGGATAAGCCATAAATTGTTCATAAAATAGCTAAAACTCTTCAGCTTCTGGGGGGCGAAGCCACCCAGACCCCCCAACGGGGCCTGGCCCATGTACCCCACAAGTGGTCTACCCCTGGACCCCAGGTTGTAACCCCCCCCCCCCTGGCTTAACTGCTCCACCCCTGAAACCTGCACGGTTTGAGTAGTCTGCTCCTGCGTAAATGGCCTACTATTGATGTTACTTGAACTTCAGACGAAATTATTCGCGGAGGGTCGACGATCACGAGCTCTTGACGTTGATACAAGTCCTTTCAGACAAATTAATTTGAACTAAAAGGGAAAACCCAGAGGATTTGCACACGGGCGTTTGAGACTAGCAGAAAGAAACAAGGATTCAGACTGACAATTACAGCCAAGTAAACATGTATGCATGTTGGTGTAAACATTTGTTCCCGATTCTCTAATCCGTCCAGCTTGGCGAGTGAAATCGATACTGTTTTGTGTGTGTTTGTTTGACTCAATATCTTCACTGCGTGTAACGATCTTTAAACATCGTCTTAGTGCTCTAATGCTGCGTTCGTGTTCTTCTCAGGCCAATCATTAGCAGTGGATAAAAGCGTGTTCGATTTCCCTTTTCACTTCTCTTTTCTTTTTACACTTTTCTCTGTCATCTTTCTTCCTTTTTAGTTTTAACTCTTTGATCACCTTCCAGCAGGACAGGTACCAATAACTAACAGCCTTCCAGTTTAGCTGTTTTTCTCGTTGTTGAGGGACATGGTAATCAGTTAAAATTCTTCTTTTTAGTTCTTGGGTTGAAACTGCCACGATCTTTTGCGTGTATGACCGTTTTTAACCCGCCATTCAGGCAGCTATACCGCGCCGCTTTCAGTGGAAGCATGCTGGGTATTTGTGTGTTTCTATAACCCACCGAACTCTTAGATGGATTACAGGTTCTTTTCTGTGCGCACTTGGTCTTGTGCTTGCGTGTACACACGACTGAAGGGGCATAAGACACTAGCAGGTCTGCACATAAGTTGACCTGGGAGATCGGACAAATCTCCACCCTTAACCCACCAGAGAAGCATGGGTCCGCACGGCCCCACGATGTCTTCCGTGTGTAGTCGATAACCCGGTCGGGCGAAGGTTAACATATGACGAAATCACTGACATCTCTCACGGTTTTTTCTTCTTTCACCTCCCGGCTAAAAAAAAAAGTAAAAGAAAACAAATCGCTAAATAAAAAGTTTTTAAAAATCGCAACAACAAAAAGTTCAAGAAAAAAACAAAAAAATCAATAATCTGAATGTAGCCAATCTAGAAAGTAACCTGACCTTTGGAGTTTTAATAGCAGCGGTGTATTGCTCAAATACCGAAACTTTTTCATGCATCAATGTCTTAAAAAGAAAACCACTAGTGGCTTTTACGAAATTAATTCATCAAAAATTCCTTACTTTGCACAGAGCTCCAAGGTTGTTCATTTTTGGTATGACCAAGTGGGGGAGCTGGAGGGATGGTATTATACCATGCCTTTAAGGGTAGGGGTAGTATAAGTACAACAGTTCAACATTTGGGTATTCATATTTTACTTTGGTTTCAGGGATATCATGGATGTAACAACGTTTTTTAAAGTAAAAAAAAATCGCGTTAACACGTTTAATATTATGTTTTTGTGTGTATCATGCTTGACATCTGGTTTCAAAAGTTAATTAACCGGTAAAATATTTGTGTTTTTGGTTCTAGCTTGTTCCTCTATTACCCTTCTTCAGGTATGATCATTTGGTTATTGATTTGTTGACACATCAACTGTAACATCTTAGTAATTTCTTCAGCAGTAGTTTTTACGAAAAGCCTGATACTCCATACTCAAGTTTCACTTGTTTTCTTAGAAATTAGTACTTCAAGCCCTATATTTTGTTTGTTATTCCTGGCCTTAGCACTTCTTGAACTTACAGAAAAAAATCACTTAAAGAAAAAAGATGTAGAACCCAGACTTAACGTGACATTTTGCTGTCTTCAGTTCATATTACGACAACTCTCTACAGCACACTTTCCATGTCATCCACACATCACCGCATACAGTGTCTACAGTCGCTCAGAATGCACAAGCGTGCTACGTTTTGTATCATTTCACATCTCGCAAGAAACACGGTAATGTCACTAAGACTGGCAATCCTCTGGCGGGTTTGTTTAGTGTTGTTTCTGTCTCGAGAACCCAGACGGTCATGCGCGACCTACTGACAGGAAAGTTTGTTTGTTTGCTTAACGCCCAGCCGACCACGAAGGGCCATATCAGGGCGGTGCTGCTTTGACATATAACGTGCACCACACACAAGACAGAAGTCGCAGCACAGGCTTCATGTCTCACCCAGTCACATTATTCTGACACCGGACCAACCAGTCCTAGCACTAACCCCATAATGCCAGACACCAGGCGGAGCAGCCACTAGATTGCCAATTTTAAAGTCCACATTCAGCGACTGTAAGTGGTTTATGGACAGGAAAGAAGATACCATGACAACACCTTAATTGTTACTGAGTTATTCTCTAGAGCTGGGTACCATTTTTGACATACATTCTTGTCCTTTACATGATTAAAACGGCAACTAGAATGTATTCTCTCTATTGTTTTCACTAAAACTTTAGTCAGATAATGATACAGACATTCAACAAAAAACATAGTAGGCCTATACATTTTTATCTCTTAAAAAAAAAACTTAGTATCAAAATCCATGTCAGATCCTCTGGTTTTCATGTTACGCTACCGTGGTGTACTTTGACATGCTTGTAATTTCCTGAACGTAGACACACGACATGTGTAAGTATTTCTATTTCTTTCTCTGCAGACCAAGGATATATACATGGAACCAGTATTAATTAATGAAATCAATTTCTATGGCTACAATTTGTCAGTTCGATAAAGAAAAATCACCTTCGTAACATTGGTTTCCACTGGTACACAGCTGTGGAGAATAACCCTACTTACTGTCCATTTTCTCCATAAACCACATACCATCGGTCTTTGTTTGTTTGTTTGCTTAACGCCCAGCCGACCACGAAGGGCCATATCAGGGCGGTGCTGCTTTGACATATAACGTGCGCCACACACAAGACAGAAGTCGCAGCACAGGCTTCATGTCTCACCCAGTCACATTATTCTGACACCGGACCAACCAGTCCTAGCACTAACCCCATAATGCCAGACGCCAGGCGGAGCAGCCACTAGATTGCCAATGTTAAAGTCTTAGGTAAGACCCGGCCGGGGTTCGAACCCACGACCTCCCGATCACGGGGCAGACGCCTTACCACTAGGCCAACCGTGCCGGTACCGTCGGTCTAATTTGTATACATACAAGGCTGTTTCTATACCCCATTATCTATTTTCTCCATAAACCACATACAGTCGCTGAATGTGGACAGGTTTGTTTCAAAACCCCATTCAAATCACGTAAGAAACAAGGTTACAGTCACTTAACAATCTACTGGCAGGAAGGAAGACGCCAAGACACCACCTTATTGCTCACTTTCCATTGTCTCTACCAACCTCATACAGTCGCCCTGATGTGTACATGCTAGTTCCTATATCCTCTATGCACATAACATAGGAAACAGGTTACTGTCACTAAACAATTTACTGCCAGGACGGAAGGGGCCATGACAGCATCTTGTTACTCACTTTCCATTGTCTCTATCAACCACATAAAGTCGTTGAATGTGCACAGGGTTGTTTATATACCCCATTCACATAACATAGGAAACAGGTCACTGTCACTTAACAATCTACTGGCGGGAAGGAAGGGGCCATGACAACATCTTGTTACTCACTTTCCATTGTCTTCATCAACCACATAATTATACAGTCGTTGAATGTGCACAGGCTACCCTATTCACATAACATAGGAAACAGGTTACTGTCACTCAACAATCTTCTGGCAAGAAAGAAGGGGCCATGGCAACATCTTGTTACTCACTTTCCATTGTCTTCATCAACCACATAATTATACAGTCGTTGAATGTGCACAGGCTACCCTATTCACATAACATAGGAAACAGGTTACTGTCACTCAACAATCTTCTGGCAAGAAAGAAGGGGCCATGGCAACATCTTGTTACTCACTTTCCATTGTCTTCATCAACCACATAATTATACAGTCGTTGAATGTGCACAGGCTACCCTATTCACATAACATAGGAAACAGGTTACTGTCACCAAACAATCTTCTGGCAAGAAAGAAGGGGCCATGGCAACATCTTGTTACTCACTTTCCATTGTCTTCATCAACCACATAATTATACAGTCGTTGAATGTGCACAGGCTACCCTATTCACATAACATAGGAAACAGGTTACTGTCACTAAACAATCTTCTGGCAAGAAAGAAGGGGCCATGGCAACATCTTGTTACTCACTTTCCATTGTCTTCATCAACCACATAATTATACAGTCGTTGAATGTGCACAGGCTACCCTATTCACATAACATAGGAAACAGGTTACTGTCACTCAACAATCTTCTGGCAAGAAAGAAGGGGCCATGGCAACATCTTGTTACTCACTTTCCATTGTCTTCATCAACCACATAATTATACAGTCGTTGAATGTGCACAGGCTACCCTATTCACATAACATAGGAAGCAGGTCACTGTCACCTAACAATCTTCTGGCAGGAAAGAAGGGGCCATGACAACATCTTGTTACTCACTTTCCATTGTCTTCATCAACCACATAATTATACAGTCGTTGAATGTGCACTATCATGTTACTATTCCTGTTAGTGTACATATGCGTGCGCGAGTGTAGTATGCTTCGTATGGTATTTTTATCTGTTGTCTTATTATTTGTTTTGTCTTTTAATGTGCACCACACTGAAATTTCTCTGTATGAGATAATAAAGTATTCGTATTCGTATTCGTATTCGTACCCTATTCACATAACATAGGAAACAGGTTACTGTCACTTAACAATCTACTGGCAGGAAGAAAGGGGCCATGACAACATCGTGTTACTCACTTTTCATTGTCTTCATCAACCACATATACAGTCGTTGAATGTGCACAGGCTTGTTTCTATATTGTATACCCCATTCACACAGGTAGGAAACATGTTACTGTCACTTAGCAATCTCCTGGTGGGAAAGAAGATACCAAGAGCGTCTGTAGAATGACGTAGGTCGCGTCGAAAAGACAGGAAATTGTGCATGAATAATCAGAATACTGCCACTTATGAATGAAATAGGATCCGTTGTTTGTGACAAGTTTTTTTTCTCCCTGTGGTCTCATTTCACATTAGTTAGACTGACGAACGACAGCTGCAATGTTCCTACGCAGACGAGAAATATTTTTCTTCTGATTTTATGTCTTACCAGGGCGGGGATGTAGCTCAGTCGGTAGCGCGCTGGATTTGTATCCAGTTGGCCGCTGTCAGCGTGAGTTCGTCCCCACGTTCGGCGAGAGATTTATTTCTCAGTGTCAACTTTGTGTGCAGACTCTCCTCGGTGTCCGAACACCCCCGTGTGTACACGCAAGCACAAGACCAAGTGCGCACGAAAAAGATCCTGTAATCCATGTCAGAGTTCGGTGGGTTATAGAAACACGAAAATACCCAGCATGCTTCCTCCGAAAGCGGCGTATGGCTGCCTAAATGGCGGGGTAAAATCGGTCATGATTACACGTAAAAGCCGTGGGAGTTTCAGCCCATGAACGAACAAACAAACAAAATGTGTCTTATCTGGTTCTTTTATGTTTATCGTCTAAAGAAAATGTGTTTGTTTATTCGTATTGATTAAAAAGTATCTCAACATGGTTCAAGTATTGCTCTTTCAAAATTTCAGCTGAACTGGGAATCAGGGTATTTAAACAAATCAAGAAAAGGGAAAATGAACAGAAACCGAATAAAATACAAAACTGAGAAGATTGCCGGAAAGACAGGAACACAGAAAGAAAGAATGGACACACACACACATACACACACACATACACACACACACACACATACACACACACACACATACACAGCATGACATCGCTCAACACAAACAAACGCCGCACAAAAAGCAAATTTGACACACATTATCTATATATATATACGACTAGTGTCTGTCTGTCTGTCTGTCTGTCTGTCTGTTCGCGATGCACGGCCAAAGTTTTCGGTGGATCTTTTTCAAATTTGGACACCGTATTCAGCTACACCCCGGACACAACCTCATCGATGAGATATTTCAACACGTGCTCTCAGCGCGCAGCGCTGTGCGCGCTGAACCGATTTCTTTTGTTTTTGTTTTGTTGTTGTCGGGATCCACTACCAGTAACTCTTCCTTATCTTCTGCAGTGTTTTCAGCCGCGATTATCTCCCTTCCTCCGTGTGGCGTCAATCCATATTCCCGTTACTACGTTACTATTTTTAGAAGGTCACTGCACGTTACTATTTTTAGAAGGTCTCCAGTGTTTTGCGCGTTTATCTCCTTTCCTTCTTCCCGGCGAAGCCGGTACCCGGCGAAGCGGGTAATCATCTAGTTATACATACACACACACACACACACACACACACACACACACATGTACACACACACACACACACATACACACACACACACACACACACACACACACACACACACACACACACACACAGCATGACATCGCTCAACACAAACAAACGCCGCACAAAAAGCAAAGTTGACACACATTATACTTACGGCACGTGAATCACAAACACTCTGTCTTTTTTACTCTCCGTGTCTCTCCTTCATGTCAACTCTCCCTTGTCCTAGTCAAACAGTGTAAAGTAACAGCGATAGAGATTTGAACAGAACAGTCCCCCGAAAGCGGCGTATGGCTGCCTGAATGGCGGGGTGAAACATATCATACACGTAATAACCCACTCGTGCAAAATAACATGAGTGAACGTGGGAGTTTCAGCCCATGAACGACGAAAAAGAAGAAGAACATTACTGCACTGTGCTGGCCGTTTTGTTTCCTGTCGCTCTGTGCGACTTCATGTTATCACTGCTTATTTACGTCGCTCGCACGTGCAAACCGTGATGTCTCCACTGGTCAGACCGCGTAAGGCGACAGCTACAGGGAAATAATTCATCAGCGCTGGTCTTCTGTCTCTTGGCTCGCTGTGACGTTGTCTCCCAAGTCTCCCGCAGACTCGGTACAGACGTGTGATGCCCCCTGCAGCGTCACATAGAGAGGAAGTTGGGTGAGGGGGTCGGGGTGGGGTGGGGGTGGGGGTGGGGGTGGGGTTAGAAAATGTGTCCATTCTTGAACAGGCGCCAGAATCAATGAATACAGCAATTCGCGTGAAGCAATATCAAACCATTTAGTCAATCTGTCTGCAAAAAAACAACAACGACCGACTCTACATGGAGAGCGCACAGACTGCTGTATTTTGGTAGGCGTCCGAGTGAAAGTACGTACATGTACTTATTCCATGTAAAAGCCGACCGGCACGGTTGGCCTAGTGGTAAGGCGTCCGCCCCGTGATCGGGAGGTCGTGGGTTCGAACCCCGGCCGGGTCATACATAAGACTTTAAAATTGGCAATCTAGTGGCTGCTCCGCCTGGCGTCTGGCATTATGGGGTTAGTGCTAGGACTGGTTGGTCCGGTGTCAGAATAATGTGACTGGGTGAGACATGAAGCCTGTGCTGCGACTTCTGTCTTGTGTGTGGCGCACGTTAAATGTCAAAGCAGCACCGCCCTGATATGGCCCTTCGTGGTCGGCTGGGCGTTAAGCAAGCAAACAAAGAAAGAAAGATGTGAAAGCCGGCCTAGAGAGAGATCTGCTGTGATTTAAATGATGGTTTACACAGAAAGGTGTTATCTTCACTATGGGTCAAACGTAAGCTAAAAACAATTGATAGGTTCTGCCACTTGATCGTGGCAAGCAGGGGTGCAGATCTCAGTCTGTAATCATGGATCATTACACGCCCACGCCGCCTCGAAAAAAACCCAGTTTGCATCACTGTCTCAGATCTGATCAGGCTTTTACATAGTCGGTGGGCAGGTTATTATCTTGTATCGTCTGTTCAGCTGATATTGCTATTGAGGTCTAACGAATGACGTATCACAACGTGCGCGGTCGTCCTTGGCGGTCAAGAAAGCCGCGGGCGCCGCCGCGATCATTGCGCAGACGACACTTCTAGACCGCCAATATTTTTTGTGCACATCACGTGCTCCACATAAATCGGCCGGAAACGAAGCAATTGGGAAACCTGGATTTGAGACCGATGCAAGTTTACACTGGATAAGACCATCCATCCACTTGGTCATATACCAACAATACACACACATTGGGTGTTCTCTGTGCACAGTGGTGGATTGTTTTGTAAGAATCAATTTCGTGAAAGGCACGGGTGCCTTTTTCGGAAATTAATCCATCAAAAAATTCCAACTGACGACAGCAAGCAGTCAGGGGTGTTGATTTTTGGTATGCGACCAAGTGGAGGGATGGTCCTATCCCATGTTACAGCCCGGGCAGAGTCTGAGACAGCGAGGCGAAGTGTTTTCACGAGGCGGGGTCGGCCTTTGAACGTACAGTCCTCTCCGTCAAGTCCATCATCAAAAGGTGACGAGCGCAATTTAGCCTAGTCGGTATTCCATGTGGAAGGTTCGGGGTTCAAATCCCGGCTGTTCTTGGTGGGTGAAGAGTGGAGACTGATTTTCCCGATCTCTCAGGTCAATTTATGTGCAGACCTGCTATAGTGCCGTATCCCCCCCCCCCCCCCTCCCCCCCCCCCCCCCAACCCTTTCTGTGTAATACGTTAGCACAAGACACAGTGGGCGCGAAAAAAGATTCTGTATTCTTTTCGGTGGGTATTATAGAAACACGAAAATACCCAGCAAGCATCCACAAAAACAAAACAAAAAAACAACAACAAACGAAAGCAAAAACAAAACGGTATGTGTTAAGCGGAAGAATATACTCGCCACATATGAAAACCCTAGATCTGTGATGGTTTACATGATTGATTGCACTGGAAGCCAGGTTCTATGCACAGATTTGTTTTATGTTTCAGGTGCCTGTGGTTTACAAGGTTTCATTTAACACACAATCTTCGATC
>NC_090245.1:47128162-47150662 GCF_037325665.1 Littorina saxatilis | reverse complement strand
GAAGAATTTGAGCGACTGACAAGAAAAGAAGAACGTGACCGACAGGACAAGAAGGACGAACTTGACAGACAAGAAAGGGAACGACAGGCAGAACGACAGGCTGAACGAGACAGACAGGAAAGGAAAGAAGAACGTGACAGACAGGAAAAGAAAGACGAACTTGACAGACAAGAAAGGGAACGACAGGCAGAACGAGACAGACAAGAAAGGAAAGACGAGCGTGACAGACAAGAAAGAGAACGTGACCGACAGGATAAGAAAGACGAGCTTGAGAGACAGGAACGACAGGCCGAACTTGACAGACAGGAAAAGAAAGACGAACGTGACAGACTAGACCGGAAGGAACAGGCGGATCGCGATCACCAGCTAGAGCTAGCTAGGCTACAGGCCGAGAAGGGTACGCTCACTCAGGCTAGCGCGCCGACGTTTGTTGCCGACCGTACGAGACTGCCGACGTTCGACGATGACAAGGACGAGCTCGACGACTTTTTACGCCGGTTTGAGCGCATTGCATCTGACCAGAAGTGGGAAGAGGCCACGTGGGCTAGCCGCCTTAGCACCTGCTTAAAAGGACGCGCATTGCAGCTCTACAACGCTTTGGATGACGACGAGGCGAGAGACTATCAGGCACTTAAGAAGGCGTTACTCCAGCGCTTTAACCTGACTGCTGAAGCCTACAGACGACGTCTGCGTAACAGCAAGAGACTGAGCGGCGAGCTGAGTCATCAGTTTGTGGCACGCCTTAACCTCTACCTGCGGCGCTGGGTGGAGATGGCCGAAAAGGACTGGACCGTCAACGACCTTGCCGACCTCATAGTCATGGAACAACTGATGTCCAGCCTGCGACCTGAGGTGGTGACCTTCGTGCAGGAGCACCAGCCCAAGACTACTCAGGAGGCAGCCGACTGGATCAGAGTGCACGAGGACGCCCAGGCGATCTCCGGCAAATCTTCAGGCTCACGGCCAGGAAAAACGGGAAATTCGGGTTCTTCAGGACCCAAGGACGGGAAGGACGATCAGGGACACAAGGGATCGAGTTCCAGAACTGACATCCAGTGTTACTACTGCAACAAGCGGGGCCACGTGAAGAAGGACTGCCACAAGAGACAGGCTGACCAGAAGGGCGTTCACTTCGTTGGCAGTGAGGAGTTAAGGGACGTCACGAGCTCATGCACCATTCCACAACTCTGCGTTCCGTGCTCCAGGAAACATTTCCAGCCCCACTGCAACGTCTACGTTAACGGAGTGAAGGGCGAAGGTCTGCGGGACACAGGGGCAGACATGATAGTGGTTCGGGCGAGTCTAGTTCCAGCTATGGCCTACACAGGAGACAGCATCAGGGTGAGAATGGCCGAGGCATCTCACGCTTACGACTTGAACACGGCAGTGATCAAGGTCGTAACCCCGTTGTTCACGGGGACCATTGTGGCCGTCGTCATGGACGATCCTCCATGCGACCTGCTCATTGGAAACCGGGTTCAGTTTGTGGACGGCGTCACCAGGGAGGTTCCCGTTTATCGGTCTCCCGACGTCATTTCAGTGCTCACGCGGGCACAGGCGGAGCGAGAGGACAAACCTCTCAAACCCCTACCTGCTGCACGAGCTGCCCTGGGGAACGTGACCCCCGCGCTTCTCGCGAAGGCTCAGGATTCTGACCCGACCTTAGCTACTCCTCGGGAGCACGCGAAGTCGGGGAAGGTGAAGCTGAGCGGGAAGCATGGGAGGTCAAAGTTCCTCAGGGACAAGAAGTTGCTCTACCGTGAGTTCAGCAACCAAGAAGGTACATTCAAACAGGTTGTCGTGCCTCGCGAGTTTCGCGAGGGTGTCATGGCAACGGCACATGACTCGATTCTGGGAGGTCATCTTGGTACCAAGAAGACCACGGATCGTGTCTGGCGCCACTTTTACTGGCCAGGCATCTGCACGGATGTCCGACGTTTCTGTGCGTCCTGCGATAAGTGCCAGAAGGTGGTTGCCAAAGGAAGGGTGAGGAAGGTCCCCTTAGAGAAGATGCCGCTCATCGACGAACCCTTTCGTCGGGTGGCAGTGGACATCATCGGGCCCATCTTGCCTGCGTCTGAGGACGGAAACAGATACATTTTGACCATGGTGGACTACGCTACTCGATACCCAGAGGCGATCCCTCTGAAATCGATTGAAGCCACGCGAGTAGCTGAGGCTCTGGTTACTATGTGGTCCCGGCTGGGAATTCCATCAGAGGTACTCACCGACAGAGGCACGCAGTTCACGGGAGGAGTGATGGCGGAGGCAGCACGACTGCTATCACTGGAGCAGCACTTCACCACTCCTTACCATGCTCAGTGCAACGGACTGGTGGAAAGGTTCAATGGCACCTTGAAGACCATGCTGAGGAAACTAGCTCAGGAGAAACCACGCACGTGGGACAGGTACATCCCAGCATTGCTTTTTGCATACCGCGAGGTTCCTCAGGAGAGCTTGGGTTTTTCCCCATTTGAGTTGTTGTACGGCAGACAGGTACGCGGTCCCATGGCTATCCTGCGTCAAGCTTGGACGGACGAAGAAGCTGACGAGGAGGTGCAGACGACAGCGACCTACATCGTAGAACTCAGGAACAGGATTGAAGAGACCTGCAAATTGGCTCAAGAGAACCTGGGGAGAGCAGCACAGCGTTACGCGCGAGGATTCGACCGCAAGGCACGGCCGCGCAGCTTCAAGATTGGAGAACGGGTGTTGCTACTTCTACCTGTCAAACACAACAAGCTACAACTGCAGTGGCAAGGACCTTTTGAGGTGACAGCGAGGGTGGGCCAGAACGACTACAGGATCATGATGCACGGGAAAGCACGCCTGTACCATGCCAACCTGCTGCGCGCCTACATAGAGAGGACAGCCTACGGGGAGAAGAATAAAGACCAGAAGAACAAAGACAAGAAGACAGAGAAGGTTGCAGTCATCAGGGGTGAAACGAGGGGTTGCTCGTTCTTGAGGACGACCTTTCTGTCTGGAAACAGACCATCAACCTCTGCAATATCTTCAGGTTGCAAGGTTGGCAAACGCCAGACTTATGCGCTGGGCGTTGATTCTCCAACCGTACCAATTCACGGTACGCGTCATTCCGGGCGCCAACAATGTTGGAGCTGACTTTCTCTCTCGGGCTGTAGAGGAGAACATGACTGTGAGCGAAACCGAGGTTTCGTCTTGAAGAGGGGAGGTGTGTCACGATCGGGTGACAGAGACCAAGAAAGCGTCACTCAGTGGAGTGCCTGTTCTGGGTCAATGTATGATAGAAAGCGCCTGTGCGTGATATTGGACACAGCAGAGTTTTTGCTGACAGTGCTCCCGAGCACGGATGTTTTGAAACGCACGAGCTTCACAGTGCAGGTTTCTGCTGTCATAGGGCTGACGGTTTTTTTCGCTGACAGCGCGCACGGGATTTTCAGGGATTGAGTTTCTCGTGTCTTTTTCCTGTTTGGGGAGGCAAAACTGTGTATAGCTGGACCGGTTTGGTGACAAGGTCAGTCACGTGTATTTGGCTAGGTGGTCTGTCAGAGACTCAAGGACGACACACTTGACACCCAGCGGCAGAAGGGGAAGGACCTAACACACAGTTACTAGAGTATGATGGTTTTTCACCGAGTATCATATTCGGCACTCTAGGGGAACTTCCACAAGTTATTCCTTTCCTCTGCCACGTATTTTGCTGAGGACAAGTCGTCACATTTCCTTCGTCGGCGATGGCTTTCGCATAAGGATTCGACAAGGGGTTCTGGACGTTTTGGGTCACTGTTGACGAACAGAGACTGTTCCAGGGAGGAGGCGGACTTTGCTTCCATTGAGAGTTACAATCATAGGCTTTTGAGGTAATAAATCATTATTTAACGCTGTTGATGAGTCTGTGTTGTGGAATGAAATACTCTCTGTTGTTCTTTCCAGGTTAGCGCATAATTTACTCTCTGTGACGCTAAAATACTAATCTGTATATGGTTTTTGCAGATAGGGAGAGAAGGACGGAAAATGGCTGTTTTGTTGTTGTAAAAAGTCAGTTTTGTGCAGGCCCACGTGCTCGATGAGATATTTAAAGATGACATGTTTTAAGGTGGTGGGTGAGGGGTAGCTGACATGTTTAGTGCACCGATGCTTTCTGTTTGCAGCCTTCCTTCGTTCGTTCGTTTCGTTCGTTCGTTACGTTCCCGTAACATCGGCACGGCTGACTCTGGCGGGAACTGTTGAGGCTACGCTAACCAGGAGACCGGCTAACCAGGAGACCGGCTAACCAGCGGACCGGCTAACCAGCGAACCGGCTAACCAGCGGACCGGCTAACCAGCGAACCGGCTAACCAGCGGACCGGCTAACCAGCGAACCGACTAACCAGCATACCGGCTAAGCAGCAGCAGCAGAGATAAAGCTAAGTGCACCATGTCGTACGCACCCCGTTGACCACCGTTGTCTTTTCGTATCTATGATTTCATTGGAGTAGTGACAACGTGGGGTGTGTGACACCTGCACGAACTAGAGCTTTTCGAACAGAACATTCTCATTTCGACTGTATTTACACGGGTTCAGCGTGTTACTATAATTTTCTACATAGTACTGGCATTTTGTCAGTGAACACTGGTTTTTTACGTGTTGAGAACGTAAAAGGAACATATTTTGAGTGAAGGCTCGAGGGAGGTGGAGAGTTTATACATAAACAGGCGTCTGAAACTTATACTTTTGTTGACTCTATTTAATTGTATGCCTGCGAGAGTGGATCGTGGTGTGGTTAGTTAATTAGTAGTAATTAACCGGTTCATAATCACCTTGAGTGATATATTGAAACGTGACACTGTCTGTCTGTCTGTCTCTCTTTCACAACGCACACACACACTTCCCCTTCCCCTCTGTTTTGTTTGTACGCTTCTAGTCTGTATTTTGCTAGAACGTTTTTTGTCCTCTCTTGTTCATTTATACTCTTCTGTTTCTTTTTATATTTAGTCAAGTTTGGACTAAATATTTTAACATCGAGGGGGAATCGAAACGAGGGTATGGTGTATGTGTGTCTGTCTGTCTGTCTGTCTGTCTGTGCGTGTGTGTGTGTGTGTGTGTAGAGCGATTCAGACTAAACTACTGGACCGATCTTTATGAAATTTGACATGAGAGTTCCTGGGTATGAAATCCCCGAACGTTTTTTTCATTTTTTTGATAAATGTCTTTGATGACGTCATATCCGGCTTTTCGTGAAAGTTGAGGCGGCACTGTCACGCCCTCATTTTTCAACCAAATTGGTTGAAATTTTGGTCAAGTAATCTTCGACGAAGCCCGGGGTTCGGTATTGCATTTCAGCTTGGTGGCTTAAAAATTAATTAATGACTTTGGTCATTAAAAATCGGAAAATTGTAAAAAAAATTAAAAATTTATAAAACGATCCAAATTTACGTTTATCTTATTCTCCATCATTTGCTGATTCCAAAAACATATAAATATGTTATATTCGGATTAAAAACAAGCTCTGAAAATTAAATATATAAAAATTATTATCAAATTTTTTTTTTCGAAATCGTTTTAAAAACACTTTCATCTTATTCCTTGTCGGTTCCTGATTCCAAAAACATATAGATATGATATGTTTGGATTAAAAACACGCTCAGAAAGTTAAAACGAAGAGAGGTACAGAAAAGCGTGCTATCCTTCTCAGCGCAACGAATATCCCGCTCTTCTTGTCAATTCCACGGGCACTGCCTTTGCCACGGGCGGTGGAGTGACGATGCTACGAGTATACGGTCTTGCTGCGTTGCGTTGCGTTCAGTTTCATTCTGTGAGCCTCAGCTACTTGACTAAATATTGTATTTTCGCCTTACGCGACTTGTTCTTCTTTTGTAAGCAACAGCGTTTCTCCGCTCAAATCGTTCCACTGAACTCCTCACAATTTATCAAAATCACTCGGGCTAAAACATAAATCTCCTTTCTTCGATGTGCTTCCACTTTGTTTGACAACGTATTTCTTCATAATTGTTCTTTTCTGTCCAGTGCGTGGAAGGTACAGGGGTTCCTATGATGAAAGGACACCCTTGGCCGGGACCAGCCAATACTGAGTGTCCCCACAATGCAGACGGCCTGTCACGACAGGTACACTTCAGTGTGAGAAATAATAGACACAGGGACAACCAAAGGTGACCTTTCAACGTAGGTGTCCGACCATTGGAGGGACCTTAGATCACAGGTACCACTGTGCCTAGTCCTAGATAAACGTTGCTTCTTCTGTTGTCCCTTGGCTAATGATGTTTGATGACTTTCAGGGGGCGGGGATGTAGCTCAGTCGGTAGCGCGCTGGATTTGTATCCAGTTGGCCGCTGTCAGCGTGAGTTCGTCCCCACGTTCGGCGAGAGATTTATTTCTCAGAGTCAACTTTGTGTGCAGACTCTCCTCGGTGTCCGAACACCCCCCGTGTGTACACGCAAGCACAAGGCCAAGTGCGCACGAAAAAGATCCTGTAATCCATGTCAGAGTTCGGTGGGTTATAGAAACACGAAAATACCCTGCATGCTTCCTCCGAAAGCGGCGTATGGCTGCCTAAATGGCGGGGTTAAAAACGGTCATACACGTAAAAGCCGTGGGAGTGCAGCAGCGTAGCAACATAATTGTGCATTTTGTTATACAAGCACCAAATTTGGCACAAATGTACATTGATATGTTGCGAACATTTTCAGATATTGGGCCACTTGAAATTCTCTCTATATGTCCGCCATATTGGATTTCAAAATGGCCGCCACTTGAAATCTACGTTTGCTATTATCTCTGGACATAATGCAGCTATTGACTTGATTCTGGTATCCAAATGTATGTTTTTTGGGGCAAGGAATCCAATGGTACCAATTGCCACTTGGTATTGTCAAGTATTTGCCGCCATATTGGATTTCAAAATGGCTGCTTTACTTTACATGGCTGCTTTGTGATCAGTCTACATTTGACATTGACTGCAGCAGCACTGTACATCCTGCAACACTGTGCCTACAAGCACTACTGTCTGGGAGAAACCAGGGATGCAGAGGACCTTCCCGAGTTTGAAGACTGGTGTTGCCAGAGAGGAGAAGACATCCCCTAGTTTCACTACTGGGCAACCGTGCTGGAACTAGAACTGTTGGTTCAAGTGTATGTGCGTTCTCTCAGGCAGGGATCGTTAATGATGTACCTCGATGCTCTGACAGAACACTGGATCACACCCACTATGCTAGGTGGATACCAGTGCACCTGAAGGACATGGCCGAACTCACCACCAAACACCCAGATGTATCCAGGAAATGCAGGGAAAGCCACTTCACCGTTCAGAAAACACAGAGAGTGTTCTCTTCAATCCCGATTGACCAGGCACATGAGCAGAATAATGGCTGCATCAAAGAAGACGGTGGAGCAGTTGGGCTCACTGACAACCCTAGTGCCCTACGTCGCTGGATAGTTGCGGGACCAGAAGTTGCCAGGGTGATCGAAGAATTCCAGGATGGGAACCAACACTGGAGACGGCAAACAGCAGACACAAGTCATCATGATCAGACGCCAAGTGTACAGGCCTCATTTGTGAAAGATGTTTGCTCTCTCGTTAGTGTCATAGAGGAGATGGGCGACCCATTCGAGGAGGAGAGTCAGGATATAGTCAAACTGGACACAAAAGAGATCGCAGGTCCTGCTGCCGTGGAGCCCGTGATGGATGCCAAGAGGATTGGCCAAGAGCAGTTCGAGGCTTTCACCAGAGAATGTCTGTTGGACAGAACAAAGGCAGTGGACGACCCCATTCCTCGTAACAAGCTGAAGGTGTTCAGCATTTCCACTCCAAGAAGCCAGAGCAAAGGTCAGTAACAGCTCGCCTCCGTCAGGAATGACCGTGAACTCTTCTCACACATGTTCAATGGCTGCCAGACGAGGGATGGAAACATTGAGGAGTTCTTTCGTCACGAGAATCAGGCATGTCCTCCTGCATTGTCTGATGGTGGAAGCCTCTGCACTGGTACCAAGAGTGATCTCCTCACATGCTTGGAAGAAGTCTCCGACGCAAAGACAGAGACTCCTGTCAGAACCTGTTTTGTGCTTGATGGAGCAGCCATCGTCCAGATGCTGAAGCCGGCTGCATCGAAGACCTCTGAAGAGTATGCACAACAGATCGTCATCCCATATATGTCCACGAAGCAGCAAACAGTGTCACGCCTGGCTCTGGTCTGGAATACTTACCTTGCTGATTCACTGAAAGGTAGTACACGTGCAAAGCGGGGACAAGGCGTGCGGACACGTGTGGTGGCTGCCGCAGCCATACCAGGAAACTGGCAGAACTTCCTACGAGTGGAGAGCAACAAGAACGAGGTGTTCAGGTTCCTCTCAGCAGCTCTCATTGAATGGTTCGACCAGGAGGACAAGCAACTCATCATTACTGATGGAGAGGCAGTGCTCAGCAAGCCACTATTGCCAGATCTGACCTCACTCGCCCCATGTAACCATGAAGAAGCTGACAGTCTGATGTTGCTGCATGCATCTCACGCAGCCCAGCATGGACACCATGCAATACTCATCCGGACTATAGACACCGATGATGTAGTGCTGGCAGTGTCCCTGGTACAGGAGTTGCAACCAGAAGACAAACTGTGGCTGGCATTCGGAACAGGCCAGCGTTTCCGATACCTAGCAGCACACAAAATAGCAGCTGGACTGGGACGAGAGAAGGCTCGTGCCGCACTGCCAATGTTCCACGCTCTAACTGGATGTGACACTGTGTCTAGTTTTGCTAGACGTGGTAAGAAGACTGCGTGTGCAGTCTGGACGGTACTGCCAAAACTCACTGAGGCGCTGCTGCTGCTGTCCTCTGCACCGTGTGACATACCAGACGATGCAATGCGCAGGATCGAGAAGTTCGTGATCCTGTTGTATGATCGAACCAGCAAATGCACAGACATTGACAAGGCCAGGAGGAAAATCTTCGCAAGGAAGAACAATGTGCAGCTCATCCCTTCAACGAAGGCAGCTCTGGAGGAACATGTCAAGAGGGCAGAGTATCAAGGTGGACATGTGTGGGGTCAGATACTGCTGCCAGCACCAGAGCTCCCTCCACCAACCAACTGGGGTTGGTCAAGGACTGGAGAAGGACAGTACACACCTTACTGGACCAGGCTACCTGAAGCAGCTCACAGCTGCATTTGGCTGGTTTCTTGCAAGTGCAAGAAAGGGTGCGTGAGGCGCTGCAAGTGCAAAAAGGCTGCCCTTCAGTGCACAGCCCTCTGTGTGTGTGAAGGGGACTGCACATGACGATGAGTCAACAACATACATGTACTTGTGGCAATGCTGAACTTGTTAACATCACACTGTTTATGTACACGTATCTTCAGTACCGGTACATACCTAGCCTCAAATACCAGACCATTGTAGAATGTCAGTATACACCTAGCCTCAGATACTAGACCATGTAGCATGTCAGTATTATACCAAAGACATTTACAGAACTAAGCCATTCTTTTCAAAGTATTGTGTTGAATCCAATATTTGCCTAGCTAATTTCCAAATACAATTATATAACAGACTGTGATAGATAATATTAAGTTGAAATTGGTACCATTGGATTCCTTGCCCCCAAAAACATACATTTAGACACCAGAATCAAGTCATTAGCTCCATTATGTCCAGAGATAATAGCAAATGTAGATTTCAAGTGGCGGCCATTTTGAAATCCAATATGGCGGACATATAGAGAGAATTTCAAGTGGCCCAATATCTGAAAATGTTCGCAACATATTAATGTACATCTGTGCCAAATTTGGTGCTTGTATAACAAAATGCACAATTCTTTTGAACATGTGGGCTAAGCCGCCCCACTATGGGAGTTTCAGCCCATGAACGTACAAACAAACGATGACTTTCAGGTCCCAAGGTGTCCGTGGGAAGCGCTTTGCTTTGCTCTCTCCCTGGGCCGAGATGCACGAGAAAGTTATACCAACCGGGTGAGACTGAGCCAGCCGCGGTGTTGGATTGGTTGAAATTAAGATTTGTTGATCAGCGGTTTGTTCTCTCGCGGTTGGGTGGTACACACGTTCGGTTCGTGCATCTCAGCCCAGGTTCTCACAGCCCAGGGGTCCACATTAATTTGTTTCAATCGCACGTTGAATATATTGCTCTCACGACAGGAGACATTAGCAGCAAAAACTGCCCTTCAGTTCTGCTCTGATAGTTTTGACGTCTGCGAATAATTGTTTTCCCACATATTTCATTGTATTTTAATGTTATCTTAATAGTAATATTTACGTTTAGATAGTATACATTCAAATATATATGTACAGTATCGTATTTTAGGGACGCTTCGTTGTGAAAGGCGCAACCCCCATTAAGGTAAAAATAAGAAAAATCCACACAACAGGTAGATATTCAGAGGATGTAAACCTCTGACACTGGTTGCATTAGACATTATTAAAACGGTTTTTTTGTGTGAAAAAATCGTTCATTTTTGATATTCGAATTTTGTTTTTCAGAGAAACCGGACACCCTCTCGTGCGACTGGTCAAGTCAAGTCGGACACACATATTGATTTCATTATATTCAGGTTGAGAAGTAACAATCTGTCAAAAGAGATATCAACTGGTAAACGAGGTGACATTACATCGGAAAACGCTCAAGAATAACGTAAAACTGTTATTTTCGGCCCTTTTTACGAATTTTTGTTGTTGAAATAAACACAATTTTAATAACTGTTTATTGTAACCATTTTTGAGCGCTCATAACATTTTTTTCATTCGTTATTGTCTGGATGCAATAACCTAAAAATCTAAAAAAAAAACACATTAAAATAAGTATAAACATAGTTATAAAGAATATCACTATCACTGACGTTAACTCCAGGAGTTCTATTCTCCACCCTCCTCCAGCTTCTAATTCCGTGTCCCGTAATTGTAGAACCATTTGTTCAAAAGTCTGGTTGACAGATAGGGGTCTATGCTTCATTAGCAGTCTAGCCAGCCGAAGTGTAATGTGCACAATCAGCGGAAACCAAATGACATGTCTACCGGGCCGGTAATCAGCAACCCGGGTCTACATGGCATTATATTCCTATCTCTCCTTCAAAGCAAATAGGGTTGTCATGGCAACGGATTGACCGGGCAATTTACACTTTGCATGTGGAGTCAATTTCACGGGACTGAAAACTGCATGTGTACATACTCCAAGTGTAAAGTAAACATATTGATCTTTCTCACGTAGATGTACATGTGTGTACAAGCATGATCGAAACTCTTTTGACTCCCCTCCCCCCCCTCATCTCGAGCTTATCTGAACTGGCCATTACTTTGGCAAAGCCTAGGGATATATATGATGTTCGGATTTAATTTGTTTAAGTTTGCCGAAATGGCCATAACTGTTTTTGAAAGTTTCAGCAAGTTTAGGCACTATTTGATGATCCCGTTCTCCCACATTGAAAATATCGGCAAATTATGTTTAGCCCGAAAACAACGGCAAGGTTTGGGGCGATTTGAAATAATATTTGTTTCTGTGTCGACTGCCAACCGTTCATTTTTCCTTCATGTCTCAAACCATAGCCATTTTCCTCCATATGATAATTTTATGATAGCTCCTTCGACACGCTTAATTATTCCTTGGGAGCTTACCGAGTTGTGTTTGTGTTGTAAACCTTTGAAATCACAGACACAATACGTACATGCTTTATAAAGTGAACCATATCAGTTCAACCTCTCTCTGTCGTTCTCTGCAGTATTGTATCACAGTATGTGTGTGTGTGTGTGTGTGTGTGTGTGTGTGTGTGTGTGTGTGTGTGTGTGTGTGTGTGTAAACGGTTTACTTCAATTTGCATTTTAGTTGCGTGCGAGCATACGTGTAGGTCTGTAAGTTGCACTTGCACCAACTCACATCAGCACAAACACTCACGGACACGCACATATATATACTCGTACTCATGCTTCAAAGTGTATCAAAACACGTACAGGTTGTCGATGTTCTTTCTCTCTATTTCATGACTCACCAAATGTCACAGTACTAATATAATTATATTGTTGCAACGATCATGTATCTGCAGCAATTCACTTGGACGGCCTTTTCTTGAGCAGAATGACACATTTCATGGTACATGTACTGGCTTCCTTAGTGTGAAAACCATCCTGTACATCACCACAGATCTGTCCAGGCTGTGACGTGGCTAATATCATCCTTCCACTTGGACACATACAACACATCTACAGCCTGACTGCTGTCTGTGCTAAGCGCATTTTGTTTGATGTGTGTGTGAGTGTGTGTGTGTGTATGTATGTGTGTGTGTGTGATTGTGTGTGTGTGTGTGTGTGTGTGTGTGTGTGTGTGTGTGTGTGTGTGTGTGTGATTGTGTGTAATTATGTGTGTGTGTGTGTGATTGTGTGTAATTATGTGTGTGTGTGTGTGTGATTGTGTGTAATTGTGTGTGATTGTGTGTAATTATGTGTGTGTGTGATTGTGTGTAATTATGTGTGTGTGTGTGTGTGTGTGTGCGCGCATGTGTATGCAAGCACGTGCGTGCATACGTGCGTGCATGGTTTGTTGTTGTTGTATGAATCCTGTTACTGACACCGACACCAATTAAACTGCAAAATGTATTCAGCAAAGAAATTCCACTCCCCACAGACAGCAGCAGGCAGCTGTTTTGTGGTCGGATGCTCTTATCCCCCTTAAAGCATGGACAGATCTGTATTGATTCACACCTAGGTTTACATTTTGCAATTAGTCACAGAAAAAAATTACTGACAAACTTCCACAAGCCTCACTCCTCCATATATCGTTTACATGAAAGTTTGCTGGTTTTTCTCTCTCCTCGTTCAGCCTTCAAAAACACAATTCAAAATCTCAATATTAAGAGAACAATTATAAATATTGTCCAAGTATATAACATAATGAGTTCACTATCACATGACTGCATCGCTCACTAGGATTAAATGCCTTAAGGCGAAGGCTTGACATGAATGTATGATTATTGTTACCCTGTTCACATGTAATTAAAGGTCCCACTCCGCCTCATGAAGACAGTTTGCCTTACCCTCTCAGATTTGGTCATGCGATAAGACCACCCCTGCATTTGGTCACATAACAAAAATCAACACCCTGACTGCTTAATTCCTGCGGTGAGTTGAAATTTTTGATGAATTAATTTCCGAAAAAGACACCAGTGCCTTTAACCTTCGCCGGCACTCGTGGGTCCGTGCGGACCCAGAAGGGTGTTTGATTGCAAATATCTCTTAAACGAGTTGGAATTTTTTAATGAGCTTTTAGAAATGCCTCAGACACCCAACAAGCTATCATCTCCTAAAAGCTCATTAAATTTCAGTGATAATTAATTAATTAATTAATGGTCAAATTTAGACTACACACGGAAGCATTCGTGGGGACGTGCGGACCCATACTTTTCAAAGAAGGAAAAGCGTGTATACCCTTCCGAGGCACTCGTGGGGCCGTGCAGACCCATACTTCTCAAAGAAGGAAAAGCGTGTATACCCTTCCGAGGCACTCGTGGGGCCGTGCAGACCCATACTTCTCAAAGAAGGAAAAGCGTGTATACCCTTCCGAGGCACTCGTGGGTCCGTGCGGACCCATACTTCTCAAAGAAGGGAAATTGTGCTAACCCTTCCGTGGCACTCGTGGGGCCATGCAGACCCATAATATTTTAATTGTTCCAAATACCGTGTATAATTGATTAATTATCACTGAAATTTAATGAGCTTTTAGGAGATGATAGCTTTTTAGGTGTCTGAGGCATTTCTAAAAGCTCATTAAAGAATTCCAACTCGTTTAGGAGATATTTGCAATCAAACACCCTTCTGGGTCCGCACGGACCCACGAGTGCGTCCGTGTGTAGTCGATAACGAGTGCCGGCGAAGGTTAACAAAATTAACTCTTTAACAAAAACACCACTGTGCACAAAGAACAGCCAGACTGTTCATTCTTGGTATGTGACCACGTGTAGGTATGTTCTTATCCCATGTCAAAGCCTGACCAGATCTCAGACGGTGGGGCAAACTGTTTTTCATGAGGCAGATTGGACCCTCAATAAATTATGTACAGTAAACAGCAAAAGAAACATGACACACTCGCTAGCTGTACGGCAGTGCACATTAATTTTTGCATGACTAGACCCTTTTTCTTTTTACAAAGTGTTTCATTTTGATTAAATGTTGGAGACGAAATACACTCATGAGCTGACAAATTAAATCAGTTGAAAACTGATTATTATTGTCACAAATGTGATAAATGGAATGTCACGGAAAAATATGCAATTTTCAGTGATTTTTGCCAAAGATACACATTAGCTGTTTGACTAGAGACGCTTTAACATCACAACAAAATAACATTAACAGTACATCTGAAGAAAAGACTGATTATTCCAAAGAACTCTACCTGGATAAATTGTGCAATGTTCAATATTCAATTAATAACTGCAATTTAACTTAATTCACCTGACATACTTTTTAAAAAGCTTTTAGTTCAATGTTCAATGGCTACAATTAAGTTCTGCACAAGAAATTAATGGCTAAAATTAATTGTGTGTTATTATCTCACTTCCAAAATATATCTTGTTACAAATTACACGTATTGCATTCTTCTAACCAACAGCAAAAAAAAATTGTACGGATTGATGTCTCACAGATTCTTAAACCATGTCACAACATAATCTCTAAGTGCATAGTCAAGATGTGTTGCAAGAACTAAAATACCATAACAACCTGAGACTAAAGACACTTTTTTCGAACAAGAGTTTTCTTAATACTGCACTTCAAAACATCAAATCTTGAAATATTCATTAGCAGATCAGACTCCTGCTGCAAATTTTGACTAGTGACTCTGCATTTATTTTTAATTGTGAGAAATGCATAGCACACAGTAAGAGCTTCGAAAAAAGTTACTTTCTCGTACATTTTATTTTATTTTATTTTTTCATTTTTATTGTATTTATTTTTTTTCATTTATTTATTTTTACACACCTGACAGTTTATCTAATAAAACATACATGTGCATGTAAAACTATTAGAGTAGAAAAAACTTATCCGCAAAACTGAGGCACTAATATGAGTGCATACATTTAAACACACACATGTATGTATACACACACACACACACTGAGGGAATCATACACGGGAGGGTCACATCATTTTTAAGGAGGGGGGGTGGGGGGTTTCCACATTTCTTTTAGGGACAGATCGAGGACGGGAAGTGTTTAGTTGAGGGCGCAAAGTGCCCAAACCTCCAAAGGGGGTCAGGGGGCATGCCCCCCCGCCCTCCCCCCGGCAAATTTTTTTTAATTTTATTTATTTATTTATTTATATAGCGCCTTATCCGAAGTTCAAAGCGCTTTATGCCGTGTGGGATGGAATTTTTTCACAATATATCACGCATTCACATCGACCAGCAAACCTCAAGCCTGTTAGGCGAATGTTCACCTTTCGCGGCCTTTATTCCAAGTCACACGGGTATTTGATGGACATTTTTATCTATGCCTATACAATTTTGCCAGGAAAGACCCTTTTGTCAATCGTGGGATCTTTAACGTGCACACCCCAATATAGTGTACACGAAGGGACCTCGGTTTTTCGTCTCATCCGAAAGACTAGCACTTGAACCCACCATCTAGGTTAGGAAAGGGGGGAGAAAATAGCGGCCCGACCCAGGGTCGAACACGCAACCTCTCGATTCCGAGCGCAAGTGCGTTACCACTCGGCCACCCAGTCACCGAAATGTTGATAGCAACTAGGAAAATGGAGCAATCCGGTGCAACATCAGCAAACAAATTACCCAATTACCTTCCAAAACTGAGGCCAGCTAGGCTTTGATAAAAAAAAAAGAAAAATAGAGCAATCTGAGCCATCATTTTTTCTTTATTTTCACATTTATTTATTTCTTTTTTTTTTAAACACTTTTTCTTCCTTTTTTTAGGCTTGGAGGGGGGGGGGGGGTTCCGGAAACCCCCTCTGGATCCGCCCCTGACACACACCCTCAATTACATAAACAACATATACTTGCATAACATTGCATAGATAAGAACAGTTGCAAAAGACTAGATAAACATTAAACCTGCAAGGGTTTAAACAAGTAATATCTTTTTCCTGTAAGGCACTCCAAACATTTGATGCACATCAAAAAATGTGGGCATAAATACATTGTATAAGTAATCTGAGAACAAGAACCAAATGTGGGACTTATTTCCGTACTTCGTCTATGGTGTTTGTGATCTTGTCGCCAATAGGTAATAATTTAACACACACACACTCTCTCTCTCTCTCTGTCTCTCTCTCTCTCACTTTTTGTTTGTTAATTCTTTGTTATAGTAGAGTACTCCATCATTGCTTGAGAATCATAATGCATCTTGAAATGTCTTTTTGTTTGTTGGACATGTTGATTATGTTAATTGTACTGTAGTTAACTTATTTCTATAAATTCTCCTTGTTGAGTTAGCCTGAATGGGCGAGGGCCGGATGAAAACAAGCATGTTTGCATTGCTTATTCTGTCACCCTCGAAAAATTAAGTTCAATTCAGTTCTCCCTCCCTCTCTCTCTACTGGACCCTCATGCACCCAGACAAGTCATGCATATGAAATGTGCACACACACAAATATTCTAACACTTACTCCCTGTCACCCTCGAAAAATAAAGTTCAATGCAAGTCTCTCTCCCTCTCTCTCTACTGGACCCTCAAGCACCCAGACAAGTCATGCATATAAAATGTGCACACACACAAATATTCTAACAGTAACACTTACTCCTGTTATTTTACCCAAACTTGCCAATGCCCTCTGGCACACTGTTTTTGGTTACGCAAACTAGTCCCCGGCTCCGTCATACTCCACGATCGCCTCTGGCTTTGTGTTTAAGTTACGACACACTGCAGCAAAAGGTCCCACAACCGCATCATCCACAACACAGTGCATCAACACCTGTGGAATCACAGCGATGTTTGCTTCAACTGTCACTGAATATTTCCTCACACTGCCTACCACAACGTAAGTTTTGTCAAGCACCAAACCTTCTCTATACACGATAATCCTGTACGTCACATTCCTGGCACCAAACAGCTCTGCGTTCCAAGGTTTGCCCCAAACAAACGCCAAGACAATATCACTGCCAGACCGCTCTGTCGTGAAGTCCACACCCATGACGGGACCTGGGAGTTTGACGTTTGCTTGATGACTGCTGGAGAGGCTTGCCAACTCGTGTGGTATGGAGTCCCGCCAGGGTTTTGCCGTGTTCATGGCGTCAGTGATGAGCGACAACACCTGATGAATGTGGACGTACGTGTCCTGGAAGATGTGAAACAACCAGGACGGGTCCTCGCAGCACAGGTGTGGAGGGACAGATGTCTGAAGAGGAAGACACAAGACATTAGACGTGAGATTATGTATTGTCCATGCAATACAGTGGAACCCCCCTTTTAAGACCTGCACAAATCTGATCAAATCTGGTCTTAAAGAGGAAGTCTTAAAATGGGGGGGGGGGGGGGGAGGAGGGCTTAAACGGGGGGCTCCACTGTACAAAATATGCACGGAAAGTTGGGGCTTGATCGCTCTTTAAATCAGATGTAAACAACCAAAACATAAAAACATACAATGTACTCTAGATCATCACACACACACAAATCCAAATAGATTGCTATAACCCTTCTTTCGCACTTTTAAGTCTCCCTCCTTTTTAAGACCTGATTTTCTCAGATTATTGGAGGTCTTAAAAGGGGGGTTCCACTGTACCATTGTGTTTTGTCGAGACAAATAATCCACACGTGCTACTTGTCCATGTGTGTCAGACACACCCTTCATTAGTGATTGGCCCGTGTATTATTTGTCTGACTAAAAGCAAGGGTATTCACTCTTTTACAATTACCCCTGCGAACCTGACAGAGCTAATTTTTGAATTTGTCTGTTAGGGCGAACATTATGTCACCCTGCTACACTAATGTACACACACACACACACACACACATGCACACACAAACACGCACACACAAACACACACACATGCATGCATGCACACACATGCATGCACACACACACACACATTCACGCACACACACGTATGCAAGCACCAACACAAAATCCACCAACCTGTGACCAGATTTCTTGCTGTTTCTCTGAGGGAAGGTGGCGGATACCACCAAACTCCGGTTCCCAATCTGGGTGAGGGACAGATGCCGTGCGATCTGGGTTAGACCAGGCTCTGTACTGGACCTCCATGTACGGGATTTCACACAGCGTCCTGTACGGCGTGTAGTTGTCAGGGCTCACGCCGTATGGAAAAAGCTCCACCAAAATACTGCCCTGCTTTAGGAACATGGCAAGCGAAAGAAGCGACCCGTGCATTCCGATAATGCCCAATGAACCGTGAATGATGGGCATGATATCGGCAAGGTCGTGCGTCTCCAAGCTCACAGTCATAACCTTGACCCTGAGTTCCTTGCTGATGGCTAACACCAGGTCCATTTCGTTCAGGATTCGCCGCGTCTCCTTGCGCGAGATAAGAACCAGGTAGTCATGTTTTGTGCGGCAGAATGGGCAATCCTTGGCAAAGTTGTTCAGCAAGATGGAGCTGACACTGTGAATGCTTTCGGACCCAAGTTTGATGTCTGGAATAGGACCCTGGGGTTTAAAGAAGCCGTACTGGTACCAGGTGGTGTCCCTGGACAACCCTATCATTGCGGTATGGAAACACACAAGACTGTCAGAAGTTGTTACTTTGGCTGCACTGGCTCTCAAACTTTCAAAGGTGAACGTTTGCTTGCTGAAGGCAGAATACACACTGTAGAACTCGCCTTCGCTGTGTCCGTCTGCCAGAAACACAGACAGTGGATACCTTTCACTCTTAGCTTCAGGCTTCAAACCAAAGTTCCACAGACTTTTAAAAAGGGGAATGATGTCGTCATGAAACACGTGCATAATGTTGTCTGGCTTGAACCTTTCAAAGATGATGGCTGCCCCCACAAAAGCAACATCAAAACCGTCTAACTCGGATGATGAAATTGTGCGAATGGAGAAGAATTGTGACTTATAGCCAGACACTGTGCTGAGCATTGACAGTGACTCGTGCACCTTTGCAAGGATATTCCTTTCCTCCCCCACAATGACAAACTCTCTGGTCTTAGTGTTCAAACACAAGTTATCAAAGTCATAGTGTGTGTATGAAGGGTTAACCTGTCTGAGCCTAGCAGTAGTATCAGACAAGGAAAAAGCAGGCCCTTCTTTCCTCAACGACCACCTAAGGTCCACATTCCCGAAGGCTGGGTGGGGCTTCTCCTCCCCTCCTTCCGACAGGTCATAGTCATCGTCAGTTTCAACGTCACCCTCGCTTTCTTCTCCAATGCTGAATGCCTGCGGGGATAGTTCCTTCAGTCTGTCGTCCACTCTCGTCACAGTCACGCTCATCTCCTCCGTATCATCGTCTTCTTCAGAATGTGAACCCAGATAAAAGTCGTTGTCATTGTTTACTTCACTGTCTTTTTCACCACTCACTTGATGTTGTGTGTTGTCAGACTTGATATGAGGGAATGCTGCAGAGGGTGATGGTTTGAGGCTTTCCAGAGATTCTCTGGTCGGACGAAAACTAACAGCTTGTGTGTCCTCTCCGGTATCAGTGCGTCCATCCCCCCTCTGTCTGTCTTCAGCAGAAATTACAGCAGAAGAGCTCACTGAAACACTTGAACTATATGGTGCAGGCTTGCTGTCTGTTGTCCCTTGATGCAAGGGAAGGAACTGTGCGTTTTGAACAGAAACTGACATGGTTTCACTCCCTTGGATCTCAGAAGCAGCAATGTTTTGGTTAGAAACTTGCTCCAAACTTCGACCAAAATCATCCACGGGGACGACGGACGGGTCAGAAAAGTCCCCAAACATGTTCCGCTCTGCTGCTGACCCGTACTGCCCAGTACTGTCAGCAAACATACTGACCTGTGTGTTGATCTCTGTCTGAGACTGCTGAAACATGTGATTTGTCCGACAGGGGCAGTAACACACACCACTGTCCCGTTTCATGCCTTGCTCAGCGCTGGAGGGGGTCTGATGTGACGCTCTCAGCTGGTTCTGTTCCGTCTTGAGATCACCCAGCATCGTTCTCAGCTCTCCGTTCTTCTTGAAGAGAAAGGCGATGATTGCGAAGCACACAGCATGGATAACATGATGTGGAGAAGCCATGGCAAATTCTTCGTAGAAAATATCAAAAGAATAATATAAACATAAAAAAAATATAAAAATAGAATTTAAAAAGTTAAAATAACAATCCACAAACAAATACAGAAAAAATGAAAATCATAAAAAATATTAACAAAACTGTAAAAAAAATAATAATAAGGAAATGAAATTTATATCAATAAAAAGCAAATTAAAACAATAATGAAATTTAAAAATATTCTAAAAAGAGTTTGTGCACTGCATGATTGACCAGGTTGACGAAGATACCAAATCCTGACAAGAACAAGACGCTGAGCTGTCTAGAAGATAACGACTCTGAGGTCCACACTGTACCAAATTCACGCAGAGACGATGCAAGGTCAGTATAGTACTAGCAGCAGCTAAAGTGACCGCTGTACGTCAGCACACTAGGTGAGAAGTCAAGGTCACTACACCAGCTTCAGGAATGCTGTGCCTCAATGGCTGGCAAAAGGAATACCTGTGCAAAACACAAAAACAAAATTGTTACCGAATGAACTGAAAAAATCAAGAAGTTTACAACAATGCTGACATGTTGACAGACCCCAAAACAAATTTAACAATGTATGCACTTTAAACTTCAAGGCACACAAAAAGGGAGAAATATGAATAGACAGAGATGAATAGATAGAGACCAGGGGGGGGGGGGGGGGGATAGGCAATAAAACAATTTGGATGTGTGTGTGTTTGTTTGTATGTGTTACGTGCTTGCACGTGCGTGCCTGCATGCATGCAAGCATGTATATATATATGTCTGTCTGCCTGTGTCGTGTCTGTGCTATACAGAGAATCAACACTTAGCAGTTAAGCAGCCTCACACACATACAGAGAGAGAGAGAGAGAGAGAGAGAGAGAGAGAGAGAGAGAGAGACAGAGACAGAGAGACAGAGAGACAGACAGAGACAGACAGAGACAGACAGACAGAGACAGAGAGGAGAGAGACAGACAGGCACACAGAGAGAGACAGAGCTAGACATGCAGACAGATAGGAAGATTTGCTTTTATTACCAAAACTGCAGTAATGGATGCTCTCAGTGCTCAGCATCCTCATTTAGGTGCAGGTTTGGTGTAACATCAAACATGCCGCAGTCACAATCTGCCAGTACTGCAAGCTGTTTGTGATCATGCATCCCACATCGTGGTGCTCTGTTCCGCAAATCTAAAACAATACTGTAAATAACAGAATCAAATCATAGAATGTGACGTGATACACAGAATCATGATTATCATATGATGCTTTTCCAACTCTTTCATAAATTGCAGCTTTTTCATCCGCTTTGCTTTGAAACACTGAACGCTCCATATAATACAACATGTTGATGTGGTGATCTGTATGATCGACTTGGCCTATTCCTTAGAGTCAAGATTTCTCAATTTCCACATGAAAATGATTATCTATGCAGAAACACAATCCGATTGAGGATTGTCTGCACAGTTGAGCATTTCTGTGTCGTATTTACCTGCGTAATGTAAACTCAAGACGCTATTTCAGTCAGGAATGTGTCTGTGTTTCAGATGTAATTTGAGTTCATCATTTTTTGATGGCAAGTTGCTGACTGAAAACGGTCTGAACAGTGAAATGCTCGATAAGGTAACATATGCACACCTCCTGACTGATGTGAATCTGCTCTCAATCACCGGTACCGTACACAACAGCGAAAGAAGCAGACGAGCTCGGAACTGAGGAGGTGAAGGTCATTCAAACCGGAAAACGACAACAACCAATGGAATCCCGCTTACTTGTTTACGTTCAGCCAGCCCACGTGAGCTTGCGCGGTTTCTCTCATCGATCGCCGTTTTTCACCTGTCACGTGATATTTATAGAATGTCACAAAATACGCGTGTTTGCAGAAGATTCCGAGGCATCGGAATGCCGGAAATGAATGAGAGTTGCTGGGATAATGAAGATGTGTTGTATTTACATCAGCGATCATAAATAATCACTGAGTGGAGTAGAAATGTTAACTGACACGCCCACTCAGTCGAGGATCGGCACGGTTGGCCTAGTGGTAAGGCGTCCGCCCGGGCCGTGATCGGGAGGTCAGTCGTGGGTTCGAACCCCGGCCGGGTCATACCTAAGGCTTTAAAATAGGCAATCTAGTGGCTGCTCCGCCTGGCGTCTGACATTATGGGGTTAGTGCTAGGACTGGTTGGTCCGGTGTCAGAATAATGTGACTGGGTGAGACATGAAGCCTGTGCTGCGACTTCTGTCTTGCGTGTGGCGCACATTATTTGTCAAAGCAGCACCGCCCTGATATGGCCCTTCGTGGTCGGCTGGGCGTTAAACAAACAAACTCAGTCGAGGGCAGCAGTCCGCTATAATGTTGTCATTTTTCTCTGACGTACTCATAGTCCGTC